>NW_025784404.1:0-24215 GCF_021130785.1 Homalodisca vitripennis
TTAAAAATTCCCACTTTTCTTTTGCAAGTGAAGCATTGAGGATGGGCGATATTTTCTGGGCCTTGTGTCTCTTACTGTTTTAAACACATTTTCTGGGCATCGCGTTTGAATTTCTTCCCGCTGATTATTAGCTTCTTGGACCATAGTGGTCTGAAACTCGCTGTACTTAAAACCACAGACACTGCGACATTGGGAAGGATTGGAAATGATATTATCGATAGCGATGTGTGACGTTGCTGTTATTCTTGTGGGGGTTTTTTTATTAATAATTTGCAAGATCAAAAGACCTTAGCAAGTCGGCTAGACAGTTTGTGTGGATTGGTGGTTGTTGTCCAAAGCGTTTTTAATATTTGGAAATCGCCCATCAGGACGGACACGTCAAGGTCATGGTGAGGTCAGGAAGTCCATCAACATAGTATTCTAATTTTGAACAAAAGAATATGTCTTCGTTTCCAATGGGAGACCTATAGATGCACAATCGATGAAGACCACAATTTTGAATTTTGGGTTTGAAGTTTAATCCCCGGCTGACTTCAAAAATGTTTATCTTCCGTTTCTTTTGAATCGTTATATTTAACTGAAGTGAAATGAAACTTTGTTTCAAAAAAAATTTGCAACACCCCCATGCTCATCTTGTGAAGGTAGATCCCGCTTTTCGCACAGTAACCTGCTCATTCTACGTGAAAGGTAGTTCTGCTAGATTTCACAGTACCTGCTCATCTCGTGTAAGGTAATCCCCGCTTAGTCGCCAACAAGTACCTGCTCATCTCGTGAAGGTAGTCCCACTAGTCGCTCGAGTACCTGCTCATCTCGTGAAGGTAGTCCCGCTAGTCGTCACAGTACCTGACTCATCTTGTGAAGTTAGGTCCCGCTAGTCGCCACCAGTACCTGCTCATCTCGTGAAGGTTGAGTCCCCGCCAGGTTCGCACCCAGTACCGTGCTCATCTCGTGAAGGTAGTCCCGCTTAGTTCACACAGTACCTGCTTCATCTCGTGATAGATAGTCCCGCTAGGTCGCCAACAGTAACACTGTTCTTCTTGGTGAAGGTAATCCCGCTAGTCGCACAGTCACCTGCTCATCTCGTGAAGGTATAGTCCCACTAGTCAGCCACAGATGTACTGCTCATCTCGTGAAGGTAATCCCGCTAGTCGGCAACAGTACATGCTCATTTTGTGAAGGTAATCCCGCTAGTCGACACAGTAACCTGCTCATGCTCGTGAAGATAGTCCGCGCTAGTCGCACAGTTTTAACCTTAGTGGTTCATCTTGTGAAGGTAATCCCGCTAGTCACAAAGTACCCATGCTCTTCTCGTGAAGGTAGTCCCAAACTAGTCGCACATGTACCTATACTTCATCTCGTGAATGGTTAATCCAGTGTACGACTTATGCTCGCACAGTACCCTTAGCTCATCTCGTGTAAGGTAGTCCCACTAGTCGCACAGTACCTGCTCATCTCGTGAAGGTAATATCCGCTAGTCGCATCAAGATACCTGCTCAGTCTCGCCCTGAATGGTAATCCCGCTAGTCGCACAGTACACTTGCTCTTCTCGTGAAAGGTTAGTCCCAACTAATCGCACAGTACCTGCTCATCATCGTGAAGATAATCTCGCTAGTCGCACAGTACCACCGTTCAGTCTTGTGAAGATAGTCCCACTAGTCCCGCACAGCTACCTTGCTCATCTCGTGAAGGTTAATCTCGCTAGTCGCGACAGTAACCCGTTTCGTCTTGTGAAGATAATCTCATGTTTGAATGAGATGTCTCTGTGGTGTGTTTTGACAAAAAATTTTTAGCCAGTTAAAAAGTAAAAATAATGACATTTGCCATCAGTTGTTGTATAATGTTTCCGGCCAACAAGAACGGATTTTGATTTGATTTGATTTGAATCTCGTTAAGTCGCCACAGTACACCGTTCATACTCGGATGAAAGGTAATCCCGCTGAGTCGCACATCAGTACCTGCTCATTCTCGTGAAGGTAATCTCGCTAGTCGGCTACAGTACAACCGTTCATCTTGTGAAGGTAAATCCGCTATCCACGCCGCGGGGGGAAAGGCAGGGTCGCGCCAGCAGCTACCATGCTCATCTCGTGAGAGGTAATCCCCGCTAGTCGCACAGTAACCTGCTCTTCTCAGTGTAAGGTAGGTCCCCACTAGTCGCACAGTACCTGCTCAATCTCGTGAAGGTAATCTCGCTAGTCGCACAGTACCCGTTCATCTTGTGAAGGTTATCTCGCTAGTCGCACAGTTCCCGTTCATCTTGTGAAGGTAATCCCGCTAGTCGCACAGTACCTGCTCATATAGTAAAGTTAATCCTGCCAGTCTCACAATACCTGCTCATCTCGTGAAGGTAGTCCCTGCTAGGAACTCCTTCATCTCTGGCTTGTCTGGGTCCGCGATGGCCAGAGCACTGACACAGCCATCAACAGTTTCCCAGGACGATGGCTCTCCCATCCTCTGTACTTTCCACTGCACTCAACTCTGCTTTGCACTCGAAAGTTGGCTATCATCTTGGCATCTGCTGTCCTGTTATAGAGGAACATTACTGTTCCATCATTATGTTTTTTGAAAGAGGAAAAAATTGGATTATACTTTGGCATTCAGCATAATTATTTGACTGGAGATTGCAATAAACATGTAATTTGTTATGTTAAGAGCAGTGTTCTGGTAAAAATTGTATTTTTAGTTTGCTTGCTTCGATTCTTAGTTCTCAAATTTCAGTTTATGTATTGAGTTATTTGTTTATTCTATATATAGAAATACATTTTGATAATGTCTGCTGTGTAAGTTACATATTACACAATAGCATTGCCTAGATATTAACGGTAAAGAAATTATTTTTGACATCAATACTGTTCTCAAATGACAAAATAATGTTTAGATAACATTGTATGATAATCAACAAATACTATACTTAAAATTTCAGGTGTTAAAATTCACAGGCCAAAATCTATGACACCTCACTGATGACAGTCATAACATCAATTTTCACTAATTTTTTGTATATATACTAAAAAGGCCACTTTTAAGACAAATTAAAAGGATCAACGTGTTAATTCTCTAAAGTAAGACACAAGAAAGTAGGACATATCCTCAATGAGAAGTTCAAACAGTAGAATTATATCACTTATCAAAATACAAAACAATACTATCCAGGCATTGTCATTTCTGTTAAAGCGTAAATATTAAATTTTCTTTGACCTGGAAATAATTGTCTGAGCATTAGCGAAGCCTATCATTCAAGGGGCTGGAAAATGTCATTCCTGTGTTCCTTGCTGTCATTAGAGTGACTTGAAAACAAACTGTCCTATAGTCTAGAAACTAGGCGACACTGAGTATGACAATGGTGTATATTACTCTATAGGATTGGACGAAACATAAGCGAATATTTTTATATTGGCCAACCACGATTGCAACGTTAAAACTAGCAGAATAAATAAATTTGTAAACACACTGAGTCCAATCATACGACCATTTCAAAACATGACTTTATTCGTAAAGTAAAAAGACAATAATAGAGCGGAGAGTCAATGTTAAAAAGTCTATGACAAGATTTTAATTTCAGCGTACTCATGAGTTCTAGTAGCCTTCTTAACTCATCTTTCGGAACTTTTAATAGTTAAACAATCTGTTATGAAACCTATATTAACGAACGAAGACGTTAATGTATCATGTGACAAGATATCTCGGGTAACACTTCATCTGTAGATATTAACGTTCGCACCAAACTTCATTTCTACACTGACAAGGAATGGGTTCTATAATGGAATATGGCTCAGTGCCTTGTTCACATTTATTTTTTTATGATTGTTGATCTATCTGTCCGTAGCGCTTCTCGAGAATTAAATGAGTTATTGGAATTTTGGAAATTTGAAGTGACCTCAGTGAAGCTTGTTAAGAGACACAGGGTGTGGTGTACCTCTCACTTATACCTTACATCAAACTACAAATAGCATTCCTAATCATTCTAAAAATCACTCATGTATAAACCATAAAGTGGAATTTAAAAAATATAACAAGAAAGAAAAATTTAAAATATTGGTATTTTTATCTAACACAATAAATACCTGAAAACCCTTAGTGTTTTCTTCCCGCTGTGGTTTAGTACAGGACGTACTCATCAGTTTTGTTAAACATACAAATTACGGTGAACACTCCCTCGGCAACCTTAGGGATAAATGTTCTCACAGTGTTTGCCTTTCTTTAGCTCAACTAACTCCAGCCCACCCCTGGAGGGAGCATACAGTCCGAACTTGCCGTCTCTGGTACAACAGCCTCCCCACTTTGGGCACAGTCCTCACCGCTCTCTTGCCTTTGATGTCCAGGATGGTGGCTTTCTCAGCATCCACCAGTGCTACCAGGTTAGATTTGTTGGGCATTGCCACCATGAATGCTACGTCCTGGGAATAAAAACGATTCCATGGTTACAGATATGTTCTCCACAGAACCATTTTAAATCCTTACAAAAATAAGTTGCGAAAAATGCCATCCTAACAAGTCCACAAATAAGAAGTACTTAACTATGATGTATGAAAATACATTGAACTACATAAGTCAACAACATATTTACAAAACATGGATACATTGTGGTTTTTGACACTGTAAATAAAAATCAGTGACAAAATAAATCTCCGTAAAATCCAGTATGAAGATAATTTTGACAACATATCATCAGAGTTTATAAAAACACACTGTAGTGATTGTCCCCGAGTCTTGAGGGCAATCTCCGTTTTAAGGTACACCTTCCACAGAATACTGCTAGTCAATAGTCAAATTATGCTGAACATCTCATGCAACTACAAATAATATATGATAAAAAAACACAAATAGTGGTAAAAGATGTTAGAATTATTATCAGTACAAGATGCGGACTCCTTCATTGTTATCTGCAAGAAGTTACTTTTGAGACGATTCGAGGTACATATGTTACTAAAACTCCAACATTTCATGCAATGTAGACACAACTACTAAAATATGATAAAAAAAACACAAATAGTGGTTAAAAGATGTTAGAATATTATCAGTACAAGATGCGGACTCCTTCATTGTTATCTGCATGAAGTTACTTTTGAGACGATTCGAGGGAGGTACATATGTTACTAAACTCCAACATTTCATGCAATTAGACACAACTACTAAAATATGATAAAAAAACACAAATAGTGGTAAAAGATGTTAGAATATTATCAGTACAAGATGCGGACTCCTTCATTGTTATCTGCAAGAAGTTACTTTTGAGACGATTCGAGGGTACATATGTTACTAAACTCCAACATTTCATGCAATGTAGACACAACTACTAAAATATGATAAAAAAAACACAAATAGTGGTAAAAGATGTTAGAATATTATCAGTACAAGATGCGGACTCTCCTTCATTGTTCATCTGCAAGAAGGTACTTTTGAGACCCGATTCGAGGTACATATGTTACTAAACTCCAAACATTTCATGCAATGTAGACACAACTACTAAAATATGATAAAAAAAAACACAAATAGTGGTAAAAGATGTTAGAATATTATCAGTACAAGATGCGGACTCCTTCATTGTTATCTGCAAGAAAGTTACTTTTGAGACGATTCGAGGGTACATATGTTACTAAACTCCAACATTTCATGCAATGTAGACACAACTACTAAAATATGATAAAAAAACACAAATAGTGTTAAAAGAGGTGTAGAATATTATCAGTACAAGATGCGGACTCCTTCATTGTTATCTGCAAGAAGTTACTTTTGAGAACGATTCGAGGTACATATGTTACTAAACTCCAACATTTCATGCAATGTAGACACAAATACTAAAATATGATAAAAAAAACACAAATAGTGGTAAAAGATGTTAGAATATTATCAGTACAAGATGCGGACTCCTTCATTGTTATCTGCAAGAAGTTACTTTTGAGACGATTCGAGGTACATATGTTACTAAACTCCAACATTTCATGCAATGTAGACACAACTACTAAAATTATGATAAAAAAAACACAGAATAGTGGTAAAAGGATGGTTAGAATATTATCAGTACAAGATGCGGACTCCTTCATTGTTTATCTGCAAGAAGTTACTTTTGAAGACGATTCGAGGTACATATGTTACTAAACTCCAACATTTCATTGCAATGTAGACACAACTACTAAAATATGATAAAAAAAACACAAATAGTGGTAAAAAGATGTTTAGAATATTATCAGTACAAGATGCGGACTCCTTCATTGTTATCTGCAAGAAGGTACTTTTGAGACGATTCGAGGTACATATGTTACTAAACTCCAACATTTCATGCAATGTAGACACAACTACTAAAATATGATAAAAAAAACACAAATAGTGGTAAAAGATGTTAGAATATTATCAGTACAAGATGCGGAACTCCTTCATTGTTATCTGCAAGAAGTTACTTTTGAGACGATTCGAGGTACATATGTTACTAAACTCCAACATTTCATGCAATGTAGACACAACTACTAAAATATGATAAAAAAACACAAATAGTGGTTAAAAGAGGTTAGAATATTATCAGTACAAGATGCGGACTCCTTCATTGTTATCTGCAAGAAGTTACTTTTGAGACGATTCGAGGTACATATGTTACTAAACTCCAACATTTCATGATTATTGAAAGGAAATTCAAATTATAATCTCTGGCAACAACGAACGATTTAAACAAAAACATTTTGAGGATGTAGTTTAGGGAAAGATTGTATTCTTTAAAAATCTCTGATTCTCAACAATGGATTTCTATAAATAGATAGTATTATAAAACGGAATACTCTCCATTCACACTTTGAGGGCCAAGTACTTCAATACGCCCTATCCACAGGGATAGTAAAGTTGCTGGAATGCCAGCATTTGAGTGATGGAGTATGTATTTGTTATAGTCAGATGTTTTACTGCTAGGAAAATTATGGAATGATTGGAAGAGCGGAAAATAAATGGAATCTTGACCAACTCTTAGAATCTAATTCTGAACCAAGAAACTTTGGAACAGAGATGGGTAAAGCTTAGACATATTGATCAGTGCATAAGGTTAAGTATCCAAACGTTATAATCAAAGGTCGAGCACAAGTTCCCTTTAGAGTGGGTGATACAGTTATGTATCGACTATTTAACCTGAGTAATGCACCCAAAAACATATCAGCTAAGTTGCAGCCTATGTGGTCTAAACCTTTGGAAATTGAGACCTTTACCTCCCCTGTAACCAGTTGCCTTGCGTGACCCAAAAACCAAGAAATTTGTTAGGTCAGCACATGTTATCCCATATTAAAAGGTGCATTCTCCCAACTCCACGACAATGATCTGCCACTGGATTTTTCCTCTATTCCGAAAAAGCCATTTGTGATATTAGGTTTAATTTGAGTTTATTTTCATTCTTCTTTCATTTTACACCTTACAAATAACATTTCCTTTTCTTTTTCTACTCTTCTTTGGGACCCTGCATTGGTGGCTCTGCCTGACACTGAGGTGGATTTGGCTAAGGAGTTCACTGCGTGTGCTCTCCTCTTGCTACCTGGTGTTTGGGTTTGGCAATTCTGATGTTTGGTCCAAACTGTCTACTATACACTTACACGGGGATGGGTGGTTATGAGATCTGCCGTTTAGACTTTGTTTGATTGAAGTATTTACAGCTTCCATGATTTAGCATTTATTTATATATTTTTTCTGTAATCAATATTGGGAGCAGCGACAGTCTCATTGCCTCCTATGCGCAACCCCAAACACACTTCATTAACACATCTTTAACTATCTCTATCCTATTAATTAATTTTTTTTTTGTTAAGTTATAACTTAAGGCATTTAGGGATAGAGAATAATTTGTATCGATAAATGCTTTAGAACCGACTTTATTGAGCATTTCCCTTATAGTCGACTTTTCAACAAAGTTTTCTCCTATATACAACTAGGCTAAAGCTATAGCGAAGCACTCACGCCAGTTAGTCAATCGTTATTTATTGCTATAAATGTTTATCTCTGTGTAATTTAGTGTTCGTGTATGGTTTTTCGTGATAGATATTACTTTGTATTTTCGAGCATGCGTGTTACGACCTTATAATGGTCAGTTATATGTATATTTATTTGTATGTGTTAGTTATATAGAGTGGTTATCCTATCCACAAATTTAATGGTTATTACCAATCATATCCTGGCCTACTAACTCTGAGCCAACGGGTTTTTTTTTCTCTTGAGTTATTGTTTGTTGGCCCATTCCTTCTCGATCTGAACACTCCATTTAGGGTATACTACTCGCCATATGTCACCAAACAATCTTGAAAAACTAATAGGGTAGATAAGTTTAAAGAACTTGTTAGCAGACCAATTTCTCCTCTTTCCTTGCCTCTTATGACTGTAGTCCACTAGGAGACCTCATCATTTAGATTTGGATTTATTTCTCCAATGGCCATTTCATCTTTTCACCACCTTTCCTGTATTTCAAATATTGAAAGAATATGAACAAAACAATTAATTGTATATGTTCTTCCAGAGAGGTCATGGGGACCTTTCACTCCCTCTCATTCTGCGTCCGGTAGATTGGCTTGTTGGTAGCAGGCTTGTCTCCCGCTGCGGGAGGGGGGGGGAGGGAAGTAAGGGGAACAGGACTTAGGATTATGGCCAGCTACGATGGAAGAAATATTCTATGAGTTACACTAGAATAAATTTTCCTTAACTTCTCCTTTCCTACTTGGCCTATTTTTGGAGGGAAATCTGAGTCTGATGATGGGGCTGAATGAAGGTTGTGATTCTCAGTCAAACACGGTATCCAGAATCCTGATTCCTTTTACCTAGATTATCTTCTATAATTTAATTAAACTTTTTAAAGAAGCCCAACCTTAACCTTGGAAGAGGTTAGAAGTATTTAGCAGGTATGTGAACATATTGGTGATAGATAGAATCTTAGTTGCTTTCCACTTATGGGTTGAAGTTGTCTGTGGTTGAGGACTGGAGCTGTTCAGCGAGAATGGGCGCGGTTTCTGCACCGCCTTTCTGCATGGTAGTGTTATTTGAATATTTTTAGTAAACTCTGCGGTTTCTAGTTTAAGATTTTTGGCTCAATTTAACTTTAACTGGTTCACTTCCAAATAACTTTCCTCTCACCCTTTCTACCACTCTTACTGGCTAAGCCTTCGAAACTCCTCGGAGAAGGAGGGGAGGATGCGGCGAGTGCCGCTTACAGTTTTGAATTTGGGCGCGCGTTATCCGTCTGTTGCCGCGAACGCTATAGCCAGCTGCGCCGACCTCTAGCCTTTAGCTCAAACAATAGGAGCCTCCTACCATCCGGAATTCTTCCGGACAGGTTCTGGTAGGATGGTTCCTGCTGGGTTTTCAGGCTGTGACCGGAGGTTGTGCACACAAGAGTCGTTGTGCAGCTTTCGAGCAGGGTGGACCGGGAGAAGTTAGCGTGGGTGGTCTAGATTTTAGTAGTATTTTGTTAGGGAACCTTTCGGAACTATACCCAAATTAATTAGTATTTTATTTAGTCATCAAAGCTGGTTAGGTTTTGGAATAGACGGAATCTAGTGGCGGATCCACGGATTATTCCTCTATAAGGTCCCACCTTCCGGTCGCGACGCCACGAGGTCGCAGACTGAGTGACAGCCAAGTGGAAACAAGCTTTCAGTGAAGATGCTATTACAACACTAGACAAAGACTCCTTAGCGCAACACACATATTAAGGAGTAGTTCCAAGCGGTTTCAATCCCTTCAAAGCGGTTTTACCCACGATCCAGTTGGCTATTCAAACATGCCAAAATGACCAAATCATTGTCAAAGTTAGAATGCTTTGGTGATGAGGGAACTCTCAGAGATATTTCAGAAGAGATGGGCATCAGCACATTCCTTTTTGAAACGTAGATTTAGTAAATGAAGAGATTAGCAGCAAATCTGTGACAAAAGCTGCTGACCGCAGAACAAAACCAACCTCCTGCTGAAGTCTCAGAACATGCTGGACTCCTCGAACAGTGATCTCTACTTCATGAACACCGTTAATCACTAGTTGATGTCATGGGTATGACCGGGAAACCAAATCCTAGAGGTTACAATTCTGTAAATAACAAAGAAATATTTTCACTCAAACACTGCCAGTTGGGGAAACAATTCATCCATGCACACGAAGGTTCGTGCAAGCTCCTTCATTCATAACCATGGTTCATTTCATAAGGTTTAATTCTCCTCATACAGACCTTGCACACTCACATTGTAACTAGTAGAGCCTTAAAAAATTTTCATATAGTATTTTAATATTGGCAAATGAAATAAAAACAGTTTCATGACCTACCTTAATACCTGCTACTTTTGAGTGGTATATTTTGGACCCGGGATAGTCCCCAGTTTTGGCATTGAAACACAACCACTGTCTCCCGGTGCCCTTTATCAGCTGCCAGAGCGACAATGTTCTGTCCATCACAAGTCACCACTGCTTGTTTAAAAGGATATTCCAGTTATGTTCTTTAGGAGGATATTCAAAAGAATATATTTGACTTCCACCTGAAACGACGATACAAAACTTTAACACATTGGCTACCAAACAGCCCAGAGTCATAGACATACCTGTAATGGAAGTGTCACAATCACTATCGCTATAACCCTCTGGTTAGGAAATGTGTTTATATTACATGTAGACTACTACTCTAGCTATACATATATAATATTAACACTTTGTTAAAAATATCTTATATCACCTTCATTTCTGTGATATATTAACGATAATAAAACATATAAAATTTATTACCTACCTAAATAGCAATTCAGTCTTTGAAAATTAAAAAATTTCTAACTCAATCTATCAGTTCATATATATCTTAGTAGAAATCAAAGATTATTTCCGTAATATAGTCTTACTTGGAATATTCCTCATAATCCAGTAGCTGTAGTTTTGCTTGGAGCTTCTTGTCCCACCGGCACTGGAGGTTTGGAGATGGCCAGGAAACTTGGTTCCCTCCTCCAGAAAAACCAGTTGCCTCACACCGGCTTGTTCTTCTTTGAAAAATTTACTTGTCCAGTTATTCGAGTTCCAAATCAGTATGTTTCCGCTCTCAGATGAAATTATAAACCTAAACATAAAAATCACCCTAGTACAAAAATGACAGATAAATATTCCAGAATCGGGGAAACACAGCAACGATTTGTAAAGTAGAGGAGAAGTTATAAACAATTTTAACAAATTAAAGGTATTTTTGTATGTCTAGTTTCAGAATGCCCCGAAAAACTATTTACTAGGAACATCTACCACTCTTATTGGAATGGTCAAAACTTTTAAAAAATGATCTTTTTTCTTCTGAAATGTTATTATCTTAAAAAGAAGCAGTGACGCACCCATAAAATGTTCTCGAGGGGTCCAGAACCCTCATATCAGTAGGAAAAGCACTCCCCCAGGACAAATTTGAAATATTAGGTCCTAAAATGGTTATTTCAGATTACTTTTGAACTAATAAAAGGAGGGCCAAGTGGAGAGCCAGGGTGTATAAGGGTGTATAAAGTTTGCAGTTAAACCACTCTACGATCAATCACCAGGAAGCTTATACTGGGATAATCAAAATCTTCTGTAACAAAATTAATACAGTTTATATGAAGTCTATTTAACTTAAACAACAAAATAGTTCAAGTTTTGATTACAAATCAATTAAATTAAACATCTTCTTAAAGTTTTATTCTTGACCGGGTGGTCCACCAACTTCTACATTGGTCACGTCATGGAGCTCTTAGTCATTAATCGGGAGCGTTTAATTTGTTAAACCACTATTAAAAATGTTTAATTTTTAATACAGAATAAATTGAGCAGGTTTTTTTAATTCACCGTCCACATGCACTGCCTCGTTTAATCGCAAATCATCAGATTGCCCGGCGGGTTTTACCTTGTAGTAAACACGAATTACAACAAACTAAACACAGTTCAGAACTGCTCAGAGCTCAGCAACATACTCACTACTGTGACAACTGATCATATCGGGACTACTCGACTTTGTGCCGGGTACTAGCCGTCCTGAGAGTACAAGTTACCACAAACCGAAAGTACCTGGTACAGGTTACTTTACACATTTACCGTTACTTCTGGTACAAAGTACTCAGACTCCTTTAGCAGTAACAGCAACTGGAACATCTTTAGGAAGTACTCTGTAATGTAAGATTTTAAATCAGTAAGAGTACATTTTGCACTCGGTTACTGAAAGAAAGTACCGGGTAAAGTAGAAGCTACAATAAATAGTAAGAACTAACCTCACTTCCGTAGTTGCTACGTGACAGTGAAATACTTAGCATTTTGAACTATATGTGCAGAATTATCTTTTTCGTACATTAAAATAGTTATTAAAGTTATATAGTTTTTTTATATATATATATATATATATATATATAAAATATGTTTATATATATATATATATATATAAAACATTCAATAAACATTGTAATTCAATGTTTATTGCAATTAAATAAGGCTATTGCCATTTATACAATTTAATGTATATATATACAGGGTGAGTGGCTCTTGGTGTGACAAAATTATTTGGGTTATAACGCAATGTAAATGTGATACAATGGCAGTTATAAAAAAGTCTAACTCCAAAAATTAGGTCTGAAATGAATTATTTTCAGTTTTTCTAAAAAAACCCGTGTTTTTGTACGTAAATCTGATATTTCTCAGCAACGTATAGACATATGTGAGCAAACTACATCATTTTTAGATTCTCCGTTAAATTTTCAATTTCAAAAAGTTATCGGTTCAAACGGTAAGAAAAGAAAATTAAGCTTCAGGTCGATTCAAATGGCAAAGTTGCTATGTTTCAGAAAAACTGAAACATCATTGAACCCCATCGTTTTACCACACCCTGTACACAAGAATGTGTCAAGTGTTATTAAAAACTTTGCCATTTAATAGGCTTTAAAATGGTATGCCATATGACCATAGTTAAGTATTCGGTTACCAAATTTTATCGGTTTGAATATTAAAAAACATGCAAGCTACAAAGAGATTAAAACAATTTAATAACAACTGTACTTAATTTTTATGTTTTATAAAACTGCCTCATAAAACAAGGTATGCCATACCAACTATTTAGGTGTTTAAAAAAAATCAGTTATAGGTTAAAAGCATAATTTTTGAGCATTAGTAAAGATATTTAATAATGGAATTTTAATCAATTATCAATAAGGTAAATGAAAATTAGAATACCTCATGAACACTAAACATTAAAAGTAAAATCATTGCAGTTCATTCTCAAAATGGTGACCTTCTTTTCTCACACAAGCTCTTGCTCGCTTTTTTCATTGCTCCTACGGTCATTTTAAAAGACAGTTTTTCCGAAGCCTTTGAGCAGCCAGACCAATTCTGCCTCGTAATTCTTCTTCTGAGTTTACTGTGGTGGAATAAACTTCCTGCTTAAAAAGCTCCACACAAAAAAGTCCATAGGTGTGGGGTCGGGAGATTGGGCAGTCCATGCGACAGTTCCCCCACGTCCAATCCACTCGGGTTAGTTTTCAGTCAGCCATTGACGTACTGTTCCATTAAAATGTGGAGGGGCTCCATCCTGCTGGAATATAAGCTTGTCTCTTTCAACATTGTTCAAACCATCTAGAAGGTTAGGTAGGTTGTATTGCAAAAGATCTAAGTAGTTTGTTCCATTTACAGTTCCATCAAATATGTGAGGGCCAATCAATTGGTCACCTAAGACTCGACACCAAACATTAATACTAAAACACGTTTGAAAGGATTTGTTCCCTTGTCCGGTGTGGGGTTTGCCGACCTCAGTGGTACATATTATGACAATTGAAAATTCCTGCTCTTGTAAACAATGACTCATCAGTCCAAAGGATTTTTCGAAAAAAATGATGCTGCTCTATGTCTCTGTTTAGCAACCATGACAGATTTATACCCTAGGAGCAGAATCAGTTGCTTTCAGACCTTGAACAGGCGTAAAATGGTATGGATGGAACTTGGAACTTATTCTTATGCAAAATTTCCAAAACTTTCCATTGTGATACACCTACGTCTCTTGCAAGTTGTCTACTACTAACTTCTGGATCATTCCGAACTGAATTTAGAACTACTTCATTTAATCCTACATCATGAACAATGTGTCCTACTTCGTTAGGTCTTTTCTGAACTGTACCTCCCTCCTCAAGACGTTGATGGAGTCTTGAGAACACAGAATGACTGGGAAGTCGGGCGATCAGGGTAGCGAGTTTGATACTCTCTTTGGGCAGCACGCGCATTTCCATCACAAAACCCGTAAATAAAGTGCATATCAGCGTATTTTCGAGTAGTGAACTCCATGGCAGCCTACACTTGACTAAATTGAGCAGAAAAATGGTTTATTGGAGGTAGAAGTAATTCATGTGGACACTAGTCTTATAAAACAAAATAAGGAATGAATGTACAATGATACTGGTGAAAGTGATAAGATAAGAAATTAAAACATTGATAAAGGATGTGACCATTAATCCGTAACTAGCATCCACAAATTATTTTAAACTGCTTTACTTTTTTGTTATCTTCAATTCCTTGTTTTATGAGGCAGTTTTATAAAACATAAAAATTAAGTACAGTTGTTATTAAATTGTTTTAATTTTTTTGTAGCTTGCATGATTTTAATATTCAAACCGATAACAGTTGGTAACCGAATACTTAACTATGGTCATAATGCATACCATTTTAAAGCCTATTAAATGGTAAAGTTTTTAATATCACTTGACACATTCTTGTGTACAGGGGTTCCTTGTGGTTAAAACGATGGGGTTCAATGATGTTTCAGTTTTTCTGAAACATAGCAACTTTGCCATTTGAATCGACCTGAAGCTTAATTTTCTTTTCTTACCGTTTGAACCGATAACTTTTTGAAATTTAAAATTTAACGGAGAATCTAAAAATGATGTAGTTTGCTCACATATGTCTATACGTTGCTGAGAAAATATCAGATTTTACGTACAAAAACACGGGTTTTTTAGAAAAACTGAAAATAATTCATTTCAGACCTAATTTTTGGAGTTAGACTTTTTTATAACTGCCATTGTAACACATTACATTGCGTTTATAACCCAAAAAATTTTGTCACACCAAGAGCCACTCACCCTGTATATATATATATATATATATATATATATATATTATATATATATATATATAATATATATATATATATATGTATATATGTGCATATATATATATGCATAGTGAACAGGTAGTCCATTCTCCTGTTCCATGTGAGAGAGTCATGTGAACTGATACTATTATAAGTATAGCTCTCTGTATCTTAGATTTAATCCCTTTCCTATTCATAACCCCATCATTCCCCTCATGTCATTAGCAATGTAACCAAAAAAGTAGTAGACAGAATGTTATGACCTTTGTCCTCTTTATACTTATATCAGTCTTGGTAAATGTAGACTTACTTGCCATCTGGAGTAATGAGTGCATGAGTGACTATGGCTCCTAGAGGACTGTCGGCCAGTTGACTCATGAGTCTACCGATCTGCAAGTCCCAGACTCCCACACAAACCACGAGTCACTGTCACTGCTATCCCAGTCAACTGTGAGATACTGCACACAACAGAGAACAACTCTCACTCATAGAATACTAGTGCTAACAATGCAAAATTTAGTTTAAACTTTTCAAACAGGTTTATTGTTTTCCAGATTAAAAGTCTAAAAAAAACATTTTGAAAATAAAATCTAAATGTTTCCATAAGAAGGACAAATAGTTGGAATTCTAGGGTCCTTGGAATTCTAGTTGGAATGTTAAATGGGGTATGTGATAATACAGGTTCAGGCCTGCTCTGGTGTGATATATAATTTGTCCCTTCATCAGTATTATAGCTTCATAAAAGAATGAGGGTTCAATTGAGGGTCCCTTGATAATTTCCAAGAGCCCTTATTACACAACAAAAGCGCGCTGTATGGGTCCTGACTGGCCTTCAACCTCGAGACAACTGTCAAAAGTCTTTAAGGACACTGGGAAATCTCCCCAACGGTATCTATCTAACATCATCAAAGTCTTCACTCATGCTGTCTCACAGACACTTGCCTAGAAAGAGGACTATCCATGGCCATCACACGCCACATGGCAGTGACTACTCTTTATCGATGCACAGAACTTCACTTTTCTCTAAGAAACCTTCTGGTATTGGAACAAGACAATTCAACTTCTTATCAAAAGATCATAATAACTGTGACTCCAAAACCTCAAAAAGACTATGACACATCTGGCTCGGAGATAAAATTAATCTACACCATTGAAGATTACACGTTTGCATCAAACACTTACCTGCAAAAACTACATGTATTTAACCCAATTCCAGTTTTTAATGTAATTTATTTAATTACCATATTGTAATTATGTTACACCTTTCTTTTTCATTCTATAAGTGAACATAAATTACAGAACACGCCACTGAATGGCAGGCCCCATCTAGTGTCTGAAAGGGATCTCAGAGTCTTTAGTTTAATTTTAGTTAATTTGAAGATGTCCTCAAAGACTGCAGCATACTTCTTTGGACTAAATCCAATAAAGTTACAAATAATCTGTGCCATACCAAAGAATAATAATTGGATTTTTCCTTGTGTATTATTTAGGCACTAACCAAGACAAAGTTTTTAAAACAATGTATATAACAGTGAACATACATAATGACGGATTTAACTTCTTTACATATGGTCTGTACTCCGGTGAATTTCACCAGCCATTGCTGAAGCCCCGTCAAAGCACACACAAACAACATCTGTCCAGAGCACACCTACTTGTTGCAATGGCCTCTAATGGGACGTGGTGTATATGTGGCAAATGCTTTACGAAATTAAAGTGAATTAAATATATGGATTGGCTATTAAATCGTGCTGCCAGGAAGTCTTGCAGTTCCATGGTTTCTAAGTAAAAGTCTTATTCTACATAGACATAATCTCAACCTAGTGGTGGTGGCACGACACCAGTGGCACCTCCGCTGAACATGCCTATGGTTACAACGTGATATAAGTAAATTAATACAAGCTATTTGAAACCTGTGCATTTAAGACCAGTCTACATAGATTGTGCAAGATGTTTCAAAGTGTTGTGACTGTTGTATAGTTATTTACCAGATAGATTTCAACTTGCAGCTCATGCCTGTCAATGACATGTTTCTTGCTCAAAAAATGTTATTAATGTTCCAAACTTTTACTGTTCGGTCTATTGACGACGTAAATCACCTAGAATCAAGAACAATCTTCAAGCTCATTATTTAAAAGTTGAGTTATGAGTAATACTAAGAGATATTTCTACAGATATCTATGAAACAATTATTTATAAAAAACACTATAATGAAATATTATTATCATACACAAGTCAGAAACTCTACTAATTGAAAGGTTAATACTTGGATACTATTAATTAAATATATGAGGAAAAACCATTTTCTTAACCAAATAATTTTTTGTCAGCTATTCTTTGATATCTTTAACCCTATATAGGCATCTAAAAATTGTTAAGCCCTTTCGAATACACATTTCACAAAACCCTATATTTTCTATTTGGATGTAATACTTCATTATTACAATAATATCCCATAAATAATATTTTTATTACCGAGTTCCAATTTCCAATTGTCAAAGCTTCAAGAGATATGATTCTACCGAAGTGGAGGCTATCGAGAACCTTCAGTAATTCACCATCTTTCAAATTCCAAACATAGATGTTCTTCCTGAAATCAAGCAAATATAAACATAATTAACAATTCAAAATTATGAACATTTTATAATGATTGCTTGTATGTTTATTCCTATTCTGTGTTAGCATTTACGTATATCTCTTGACTTACACACTTCTGAATTCTGAAATCCACCCATTAGACTTTCAAAGAAGCCTTACTTTCTGTTTTCATTTTTAAGCATTAAAGTTTTTACGAGTCTCAATTTGACCAAAGACAGGGGTTCCAAACTACTGATCCCAATTTTCTTGTAAATTGTATTTATTTAGACTTATAATTGGTGAATATGATCAATTTGATGAATAATAATCATTTATTTACATAACAAGTACTATGACACCACAGTGGTAGGGCCTACTATACTCTTCTTTAGGTCTAACTTAAACCATACAGTTAATCAAGCGCAAATCAATAAAAAACCTGAAAATTCTCAAAATGTGGTGTTTTATCCTTGTAACCCAAAATTATAGAAAATGGATAATATCTGTAAGATAAGAGTCTTTAAAAGTTATCTTAGTGTTACCTAACTCCAGCAACAGCAAAGTCCCGATTGGCTGAAAGCATGATGGAGTTTGAGCGCAACATACGAGTGGAGATGTTTCTAATGCCGTGGGGCAGCTGCAAGTACGAATAGCACTCGTACACTCACTGCGTTCTGTACGTCCGATGTCCCAGTCATTGATACACACACTGTCGAGCCTCTTACGCTCTCCTCCCAGCAGCCAGACAATGAAGCCATTGGCAGTAGTTCCCAGCAGTACTGTCTCTGACTTGTCCAACTTCAGCTGGAGAAGTGTCTCAGTCTCATCGTTATCTGCCACAGAACACCTCATATGAGAAAACCATTGAGAACTTTTAAGCTCTCCCCCAGCAGCCAGACAACGAAGCTATAAGCTGTAGTTCCCAGCAGCACTGTCTCTGACTTGTCCAACTTCAGCTGGAGAAGTGTCTCAGTCTCATCGTTATCTGCCACAGAACACCTCATATGAGAAAACCATTGAGAACTTTTAAGCTCTCCCCCAGCAGCCAGACAACGAAGCTATAAGCTGTAGTTCCCAGCAGCAACTGTCTCTGACTTGTCCAACTTCAGCTGGAGAAGTGTCTCAGTCTCATCGTTATCTGCCACAGAACACCTCATATGAGAAAACCATTGAGAACTTTTCGCCATATGCTTTTCCCCCAGCAGCCAGGGACATTGAACCCATTGGCTGTAGTTCCCAGCAGCACTGTCTGTGAACTACAGCTGCTGCAATATTAAATTCCGGAAAATATTAATAAAAGCATGTACTTCCGAGCCTGTCACAAGACGATCTTCTCCCCTCTCTCAGTCTCAAAGCATCCAAATCCATTAAGTTCAGTGGAAACAACGGTCTTTTGAACTGTATCTTAATCACGAGCGTATTTAATTGTGACTTATGTATTTGGTGTGGTTAATTTTTTAATGTGTTTTTGTAAGTGCTGTCTTTGGTAGTAGCATACGTTCGACCCCGTCATTCAAGAGCACTTTAAGCGAATTCGATCATCTTAAATGTATGATCACTACCAAAGGGCGAACACTCAACAGGAATTAATGAAGCTGCCTGTCTGAAAAGGTAATATCTAAGAATGTTGCGAACATAAAAGCGGCCAAGTTTTCCTCAGTACGCTCAACTGCACACCTGATGCTCAGCCACAAGGTGCAGTTATCCTTGGTATCATACGATTTGTGAACATTGACATGAATAAAGTTCTCTTGAGAGTGAAAATCAAGGTGTAAGAATCAAAAGGAACATTAATTGGATTTGGATTACATCAACAAAGGAAACGATCTGACTGGTGTTCTTCTACAAGAGTTTAGAAGAAATTGGATTGCAAATCAAGGACTGCAGGGGACAAGGGTTATGACAACGGATCCAATGTGAAAGGTATCAACTCTGGAGTACAGACACGGATCTTAGGAATAAATCCAAAGGCATTTTACATGCCCTGCGCTAGGCCTAGATTCAACCTCTTATTTTTGACGCTGCAAATGTTCCCTTAAAGCTATGATGTTTTTGGTGTTGTGCAAATAATTTAAGTACTTCTGTACAAGTATTTAAGTACAATTTCCATTGGAGTTGTGTCACAGTTATCTCAACAGCTACTTCAGTTTTTTTTTTTTTTCAGAAATTTAGAGCTGAAGGTTTTGTGGTGACAACATTGGTAGCAAGAGAACTTATTGAAACTCCAGAGTAGTAGACACCCAGGTGTAAAGCTAAATTTCAAAGAAGTCGGGCAGAGAAAGGAAAAGAAGAATGATTTTAAAACAAGGGAGAAGATGGACCTGCGGCAGAAGAATGCGCAGAGCAAACGTTTTAAAGTAGAGTATTTTAATTGCAGATATGGGCAAAGTCCTTGAAAAGAAGGCTTTAACAAATTGCCAATTACAATACTGTGGTTTCAAAATAAATTGTTTTTAAAAAAGTGTAAAGCCCTAGAATCATTCCCTAAGCTTTGAATGAAGAAAAGGATGTTTGTGTAGAAAATTAAAATTTTTTCAGAACTTATGTTCTTCGTTAACTCCTATTGGCTGAGGTGGAAATAACTGCGGGATGTTAATATTTATTAACAGGATTCAAAACCCATTTACGAATGCATTCGTTGGGTACGGTATAGAATGATACTGACTATACCTGTTACTGTGAAAAGCCGCATAAGAAAGTTTTTCTCGCTTGAAACTTATCAAGACATATTTAAGATCGTCCATGGGTCAAGAAAAGCTATTATCCCCGGAAATTTTATCAATTGAATCTGACACAACAGCAAAAATTAATAATTTTTATGACATTATTGGTGATTTCACTGGAATGACATTAATAAAAAGAACAGTTTATCTAAGGTAGATAAAGGTTTATAATTCTTGTAACGCATTTTTTTAAATTATCTAACCATGGACTATGGACAATTGCATTTTACATTATTATTTTTTATCATTTATCAAGAACTACCTGTTTTTTATTAATTTATATTTAACTCATATTTAACCAGGATTCTAATTTAAAACTAAGTTCAATTATTTTTACAGATGGTGAACACTTATTACAACAACATCTAAATACCTATGAGCATCTGTTTAGGCTGATTGCTGGAAAGCATTATACATGCAGGAAATGTGCAAATAGCATTAATAACATAATAATTTTTTAATAATATGTTTTGTAACAATAATTTATTATTCATTAAAACTCAATCAAGGAAAAGAAAATAGTCATTCTAATTCGTTTATTTCCCGTCAGACGAAAATATGATTTACTTTAACATTATTCTAGGTTATTTTCCTAAAACACTCAGTTCTTTTTATAAACCTCCAAGAACATAACAACTCAAAAACAGTACCAACCCGAATGGGAGTTTTACACGTAACACAACCCGTTTTCATACTGTAAGAGATGAAACTCTTTCTTCATTAATAAAAAAAGATGCTTAAAATTATGACTTTGTACAATTTATTAACAATTTCCGGCGGAGGCCCCTAAGACCCCCCGCTCCCCCTGGGGAGTAATTATACCTCAACCCCCCTCCGGTAATCGTTTTTCAAGTACTCGCAAAAAATACTTTGCTCCATGCCTTACATTTTCATAAAGACGGTTCTGTTCCAATGAGAAAACCACTTAGACAAATTTAACTCAAAAGCAGTTTAAGACTTCTTAATGCCTTTTTATCAGTACCACAGTTTTACTTTCACCTTTGATTGTATTATACTAACTGATGTATTGTGCAACTAATACAATCAAAGCTTTCACAAACCTTTTAAAACCAATTTGATTGTTAATTATTCATGTGGATGAAACTCAACATCGATTATGATGCACGATTAAATTAAACTCATACAATGATCGTATTCAACCTACGAAGCAGAATTCACTGTGATACTACTGATCATAATGATGAGGGAACAGCTGAGAAAGTAATGGGCAAACTAATATTTGAGATGAATGTGCACTGCCTAATGAACTATCGTATACTGTATGGACATTTATACAGAAGGCACTATGTTTTAGTCTTCAACTATAGACGGTAATGAATGTTTATTTCACCCATATAAGACATAGCGTCGTTTTGTAAATCAGCAATTATTGTTGAAAAACCGCTCCAAAATAAAGTCCTTATTTATTTATTTCATAAACATATTATTTTTATGGAACTTTTTATGATATCACAACAATTTAAAATCAATCATGAATATCTTATAGAATAACATAAACTACATGACGTATATAGATACCAAACGTTTGTTATAGCATGCAAGACTGGTACCATAGAATAATAATTAGATAACTTATGAGATGTAATAGAGGAACACTTACAGGCAGAAGGGAGAGGTTTAAACTTTACTCCAGCAGTTGGCGCCCTGAGGTGCGATGTACTCTGGTCACTCTGAACTTGCCCTTGTCTGTGCAGCAGAACATTGTCTGCTTGTCTCTTGTCATTACCATGGCACTGAAACATCAATGTCCTTCACTGTACCATCCTAACCAACGACCCAATCAACGGTTGTATTAATAAAGTACAACATTTACAAAATATAAATTTCACTCTCTTCAAACCACTGCGAGATGCAGCGTAGGGTAAGGGAGAATAACAACATTAAACAACAGAAGTGCCTTCAGTTACCTGTGGAAATAGAAAGGATCCAGCTCACACTTCCCTCTAGTGGTGTGTATCAGCAATGGAGAGCATCATCTAAGAGAGCCACTCCAAAACAGGAAGCGGAAATACTTCGAGGTCTGTGAGTTTCTATTGAGTGCAGAGGCCACTGGCCTGCATTCACTGGGTGACGTAAATCTGATAACCAACATTATTTACTTACGTAATTTTAACTGTAACTAATGTACTATAACTTCGTCTAAACATAAAATTCACTTGCAACTCTCAACATTTAATTCTCTCATGCCTCTAAAATTGGATAATAAAAAACAGATCACATCAAGGTTACATTTTGGTCTTTATCAAAAAACCACTGTTCACTTTTGTTCAAAATTTTGGCCAATTTATCCTGTCTATATAGGAGCAACTAGTATTTTACCTATTAACATTCAAAATTTTGGAATTTGATTAATAAAGGCAGTTGAATATTCCTTGTGCCCATGACTGTTACAAGTTACTCACCTAGATTCCCAGCACTCCTCTCATGCTGAATCTGCACCAGTTGGCAGTACCCATGGATGAATAGGTGTTGGTTTCAACAGAAATACTCCAGTTTAACATTTTCCTCTGCAGGAAGGAAGTGGGTTTTCCAAGGATTACATTACTCACTTGTTAACATATTTAAAAGAACCGTCTGCAAACCAAAAATTACATATTGTTCAAAAAGGTACAAATATTTTAATATTTTTAAGAAATCAGGCATTAAATTGTATAACTTATTTACATTAAAAAACATAAACCAATATTTGAAAACTCTTTTATTTTTTGTTGGAGGGGCCACTACAAAAGTCTTTTGAGATGTGGCCCTGACAAAGGATAGGCCTTGCTATTAAAAGGCCTCAGAAAAGTAAAAGTTTTTTAAAATGTTGGTTTATATTTTTGAATGTAAATAAGTTTAACAAGTAGCCAAGTACAAGCTCATCTTCCAACATTAAACTTTATGGTTTCAGTAATAGAATGTTAATTTCCATTATTAGAGATTTTTGTTAATTGTATTTTAGATTAGAAACAAGAAACCAAACCTATTTTCAAACATCAGTTAGGGAACAACTACAAGCTCATCTTCAACATTAAACTGTATGTTTCGAAATAGAATGTTAATTCATTATAGATATATTTGTTTTAAATTTGTATTTTAGATTAGAACAAGAACCAATATTTCAAACATTCAGTAAAGGATCAAATACAAGCTCATCTTCAACATTAATTTTTATGTTTCTAGTATAGATTGTTAATTCCATTATAGATAATTTTTTTTTAAATTTGTTTTTTTAGATAAGAACAAGAACCACACCTATTTCAAACATTCAGTAAGGATCACATACAAGCTTCATCTTCAACAGTAAACTGTAATGTTTCGGAATAGAATGTTTATTTCCATTTTATTAGATATATTGTGTTTAAATTTGTATTTTAGATTAGAACAAGAACCGTAACCTATTTCAAACAATCATAAGGAATCAATACAAGACTGTAAAAAATGTAATGGGTGCTCAGGGAGACACATTATTATCGAGTTTAGAGGATATTGGAGTATAAATTTAATAACGAATAGATTTATCCGAAAGGTCATAGTTTACTGGTGAAGGATAACGGTTTGAAATGAAGGGGTTCCAGCATTAATAGGCTTTGTAGTCAAAGTCTAAACGTGAAGGTAGATAAAGCTTAATAGAATACTATACTTTTATATAGTGAATACACTATATATATTGGGACCACCACCAGCTTCTCTCAAGGATATATTTTTGAATACCAACATGTATTGGAAGAAAATTTGAAAATATTAAAATATTAATTGAAAATCAATAAACAAACTTGTTAATATCTATAATAAAGGAGGAGTGTTCTGTATATATGTGCATTGAGTTGACTCAAACTATTTTGACCAATCG
>NW_025784405.1:0-26621 GCF_021130785.1 Homalodisca vitripennis
ATGGAGGAATTCCTCAATTGAATACTAAATTCTTTCATGGCGGTTCCCACAAACTTGATAAAAATTGAGCCTACACAACTTTAAAATAATCGTTATTATGTCTAAGACACTAAGCGTCTAGTTTATTGTAAAATTGATCTTTCTAAAAAATTGAGCTTTTCTAAATGCCTTTTCTCCGTATTCCTCATTATGCGGGTTGGTTCAGAGTCAAATCTTTGGTGGATTTAAAAGCTCAGAAACGTGGCGTAGGCAAACCTCAAAGCTTAATATTACTGAAGGCAACATATTTCTGATTACTTACGTCACGGAGGTTGGGGAATGTTTTCATTTTAGAGTTATGTTTGTCTAGGGTAATAAGTAGACTTAGGTGAAGGTCTTTTATACGTGATACCGGAGTGTTGCATGGGTTTGATTCTCTTCTTAGTATACAGCAGTTAAGAGATGGGAAGAAGATTTTAAAATGTATTCAGTACATTAGGTTGTTCAGATTTAATTAAAATGTATGTTTTTATTAATTTTAACTTCAAAAAAAACACTTAGGAAACTTGCCTATAATCATGATAACTCTGCTTCGCAGATTGAAAATAGGACCTTATCGATACAAAGTTATCTGAGAAAGTTATTGTTGGAAAATCAACTAGAATTTTGAGTAATGATCATTGGTGTGTCTGCCTAAATAATGATACATCTGGCAAGGGAAAAACGCTCAAAGTGCGAAGAGTCCTCTAGGAAAAGTATAACTTTTGTCAACGTACGTGGAGCATGGAAACATTTCTTTTACGATACTGTGGTAATTTGCTCGAATAAAATTTTAAAATATGGTTGAATATAGCACATCAGTTTTGTGTATGTTTTATATGATAAATAAAACTATACTCCCTTATTAAGATACACAGCCCAAGTTTCTGATAAAGCTGGAAGCAGCCAAGAAATCAACATCCTACATGTAGAAATTGTAAATACTGTTTAAATGTTTAGAACAAGTTACAGGTATCTAGAGCTGTACGTTTTTTCCAAATTCAGTAAAATTGCGCAAAAGAACACAAAAAAATTACATATATACGGGTATTATAATTCCTACTACTTTAATATTAAAACGCTGTAAAGAAATTCACATTACAAATAGCTGTAATTATTACTGGATGTTACCGGATGTTACGTAAAACTTCTATTTGGATTAATGAAAAAAATATTCTAAAGTTCACGGATAAGAGTAGTTTAAAATTTAAATTGTTTTATACCAGTTGTTGAGATCAGCTCCCAGTGGTTTTTGAGGCAGAAGGCGACTCGTTATTGCAAACCCCGTGGCACACTCGAACTAAGAACTTGGAGACTCTTGGACCGAATTTCTTCCCTTAATAGTGTATTTTTAAGATTGCTAGAATTATTTTACTGCTAATAATTCTTTTTGTACGTATACAATGACTAAAGAATCCTTCTTATATGGACACCATGTCGTATTGTGTTTTACGTAATGATATAATCATATAAGTAGAATTAAAAATTTTCAATTGATCAATTTTAGTTGGAATTGTCTGCAATTTTCAAATTTAATGGTACAATATGATGTGGAAGGTGTTGTAAACTACATGTTTTAAACTGTTACCTGCTGTATCAATAAAACTGCAATAATATTTAATATTAATGTTTTATTACAATTTAAGTGTATTTCATTTACGCAGCTAAATGAAGTCTAAATATCACAAGCCCGAAGAATCGTTTAGTCATTGAACTAAAATTGTACCATTAAGATTGGTTTTCGCAATATTTTAATCTATGTGATTAATTTTGATTACATATTTTAGCTATTAAATGTAATACAGGGTATAACCAAAAAAGATTAGTGTTGTTAATATTAAAGAGATTCACCTATAAGATAGAAGTCACTTTTTGTAATAAGTATATTAAACATCCAGTATTTTGGGCACTTAGAACTTGGTTCGTTAAGGAGTAATTTTCTTTTTATTGGAAATGAAGTTCTTGTATATACAAAGGTTCCCTGCATATCGTTAAGCAATGTTATTACATGGTGTGATCCACAAACTAATATGTTAGTTTGTGGGCATCAACATCATAACCTTAAACAAGTACTCTTACAATGTAGTTGTTACGCCTGTTTCCAATACCCACAAGATTGACCGGTATTAATATCTCACCAATATTTATCACCACAAGAATGGCCTCAACTATATTCCACGGATCATTATCTCCGTGATTGCTGGTATTTATCTTTGTCCCCTTTTTTTTTTCTGTGGTATCAAAATAATAATGCTGATATTTATGTTTTATAGTTATTAATACCACCTGGAATGCTGACATTTTCTTGGATTTCCACATTTTAAACACATATATCTTATTACTAGAAAATACCACAACAACATATGTAAAAATGGTGCAGCAGTTGAAACCTATTACGCTTTCCCCCATGCCTCGCTATATTGTTAATGTAGAGCTCAGTGAATATTGATAACTCCCGCAAATAGATAATTCCCCTTCATTCTTTATTAAAAAATGTAAGATTATGGGTAAGGCCTATCTCTTTATTCTTTATATTCAATTGTGTTAAAACACTGAAAACATTTGCGCCCATACGCGCATTTAATTCTTTCTCAGTGCTCATGATTGTTTATGAAACGCATTTATTATGCTATATTTGTTGTTACTCTATCCCCGTGCTATGAAAAGTTCGGATAAGAATATATAGTTAAAAGGGGGATTGGGTTCTTGTTTAAATAATATCCAGCGGTTGAATCGCAGATATCGTTGGTAATACAACCCTTACATAATCCCTAGTGCCTATTCAGTATCTAATGATTTGTACCCATTAGGAGAGCACCAGTCTGTTATAAGAAAACTAAAACTCCTATTTTATCTGTCCACCCGACCACACTTCAATCATTCATCTCTTAATATTGAAGGAGAAGGGGAACTACTCGTAGATAAGGGGAGCCACTTTTACTATCAATATCCCATTTCATGAGATCAACAATTTTTAATATAACGCCTTTCCCTGAAAAAGTATTGCGGGTCGTGCGTACTTCAAGGGCGAAGGGGTCAGGGACTTGATACTTGGGGACTGTGGGGGGTGTGTTAAACGGGCGGTTTTGCTTATAGTATGTGTAAGATCAGGACAAGTATGTTGGAAACGGTTTTGAATGTGTTAATTGTTCGTTTTATTTTATATTTTACATTGTTATTTTTCTCTTTATTGGAGGATTTATATTAAGATTCAGAGAGTAATTTTTATGTGGAAGTTTAGCAATTTTGTTTTAAAATTTTGTATATAGTTAGAGTATCTTTAAGAGGAGTTCTTACATCTGTGGCCTGTTTGTATTCAAGTATCGATAATTTTATATGTATATGATATGAGGTTTGAGTTGGTAGAGAGCTTGACAGCTCTAAACTATCCCGCCTCTTTAATGAAAAATCATGTTTCATGTTGATACATTTCATTTAGACTCATTAAGCAATAACTAAATAGCAAATCATGAAAGAACTTAATTAGAATCAGAAAAAATAAATTAATGTTAAGATAAATAGTTGTCATTAATCAAAGACACATAGCCAATATTATCAACGCTATTATAACAATAAGCCAATATTGATGAACCATCACATAATAGTCTTCAGGGCAACTAAATTCATGAGGTTAAGACAAAAACACAAAATACACCAAAATATGCAAATGAAAAAATAACGTCAGAGTTTGGAAATAAGACAAAATACAAAAACTGTATAACAAATCATCAGACGAGATACTTGCAAAACCATTTAAAATTGAGATGGTGACTCCAAACCAAAGGAATCAATACGCACGTTTTTTACAGTTCAAACATAATTATTTGAAACAAGTAAATTACGAATTCAAAACGGTAACAATATTTATTGTGAAATATTTAAAATGATTATGACTGGCTTGGTATTAAAACATGAACCCCTGAAAAAATTCCACATAAGATTATATTTCTCATTGTACTATTTTATTTTATAATTTTTATGAAAAAATATAGGATGGTAGAGTAGCTTCTTTATCACTCTCGAGATGATAGGCAGAAAACTTGAAGCAACTGTGGAAATTGTGCCCTCACCATGTTAACCCTCCCTGGTCCTGGGTATTTCTCATATTCGGTTTGTGCCTTCGTGAGCGTTCCTGTAACCTGTCTCTATACGAAAGTCCTTATTAATCGTATTTTAAAACAGTTTCGTTTATGGACTACGAAACATACGAAAATATTAAGAGCATAACGATTATCTCAATGCTTGGATTATTTAGGAGTGTCTTCTCATGAGTAAAACACTTCTGTATTGTAAAGAGGGTGTATACACTCTTCAGTGTTGACAATTATTTTTTGTATTTATAAGCATTAAAGTGTCAATTATCACATAGCAATGAATGTATTATGTTTATATATTTTAAAAAAAATGATCCTCAAATGATTCAAAACAACCCCACAAGTCAGTAGTAGATTGCCATCTTTGTTGTCCTGGGTAGGAACACCTAAAGTAGGCCTACCTAAAGTTTTCTGAAATTGTCAACTTGAGCTTGACTTAATGATGGTAGTTTTGATGGCACAAGGAAAGGTATATGTTTTCCTATCTAAATATAATACGGTAAAACTGGAAAAAGTTAGTCCAACGAAAATCAATGTGACATAACTATGTGGTAAAAATACATAACCTGGAATGATCTACAGCACAGTGGATATGTTATCAATGTGTGTCTAAAACAGCCAATACTGTGGAAATGCAATAATTTCCTAATGAACAAAGTAAAATTTATAAAGTTTATATCAAAAGACTTCGAAATTAGATAGTCGATTTATTAGTGTTATTTAAACAGTATAACGTTACTGTACTGGCGCAGTATTCTTTACCTGATCTGTAAATTGCTACTTCTAGTACAGAGTCCCTTTACTTTCTTTCCAATCCAAAATTTCCCCTAGGCAATATAGGACATGTATCACCATTCGCAGACAGATCCATCTTCATGTCTTCATCATTCTTAACTATTTGTCATAGAACTTAGAATGTCCATACTTATCCCTACGTAAACGACATTAAGAAACGAACGAAAAATTGTAAAATAAAATTTCTACTCCAACTAATATTACAGTGTGTTAGTATTCAATCATCTAGAAAAATGAATGATACACGCATTAACAATTATACTCCTGTATTTTTATATAACAGCCTGTGAAAGTAAACTTAAAAGTATTACACTGTAACGCATGCCTCTCTAATGCTGGTAATCTAGTGCTCATGAATATTCAACTATACCACCCGAACCAAACAGCGCGGTTTATTCCGCTGCTTACCACAGATTGATTCACAATGCGTTTCGTGATGATTTCTAATGTAATTTACGATGTTTAAAATATTAACAATAGTATAACTACGACGATACCTGCAGGCCATTTTCAAAACACATTAATTAAAAGAAATAATATATTTTTGTGGTTGTTGACACTGTTTAAAGCTTAAGTGCTCCTGATTTCTTATTTTTTTTTTCTTTCCATAATAGGTATGTTTACTTATATAGCAGGCATATAAATTTACAACGCGATTATAGGCTGAAGATTGACAATAATTCTGAAACACTCAGGTTTATCCATGACTAAGATGCGGTATCACATACCATCAGGGGTGGAACGTCTCGCGCGTGTGGTTGTAAATCGTGTCATCACTTGCACAATCCAGAGTAACATAACCTTCAGCTATATAGAACTGAAACTTTTGGTTTTCAGCTGCTCTCAGTCACGGTGTGGATGAAAAGTAACCACAATTTCACAGCATGTTTCCATAGTATAAATAGTTTTTGTAGTAGAAGTGTTATAATAAAATTTTTAATTTATTGAGACTCAAGAAACTTTGTTCTTACGGTACTTTTTAATAATGTGTAAATTTTTAATTTATTTACTTTATGGATAGCTTGCCTTTTGTCCCCCAAATATAATAACTATAATTATATATATATATATATATATATATATATATATATATAGTAACTAGTATAAATAGTCCATGGTGAATCAATAGTGGTAATAGTAGTAAGGTAACATAGTCGAGGACTGTAAATTCTTTAACAAATAATAAACTTCTTATATAATTGTTCGCCCGAGAAACTGAATAGTAGTCTTCTGCTGTCTTGACAGGCAACAAAAACAGCTGTCACAGCACGCCTCAAAAGTAAGCAGCTGTCAAATTACAGAATCAAAAGTTGTAACAACCCAGGCTGAGGGCGGTTAAGCAAGTATATTCACTTCTTGTCTACAGTGGTGGTTAAAACCGAGTGGGTTTCCCTCTTTAATCCTAGTTATGTGATACCACAAGAAAATACTAACAATGTCCGTATACTATGTGAGATTGGATTATTGACAAAACTGGCATTGACAATCATGATATTAAATGTAAATCCCTGTAACTTAGTTTTGTCTCGTAAGCAGCATCTTAATATTTTTAACACTCGTTAAGTAAGAGCTGTCATTAATATATGGTTCAAAAGTTGTATGTAATGACCTAAGATTTTCTAAGGTTTGTACAATTTAACATAAATAATGAACTTTTTTTGCGTTAAGTGGGAAGAAGTCGTAACTGTATTTTTTCTACCATATACGGTTTTTAAAATAACAACTTACATTGTTCATTATTATTACTATTTACATTGTTGTTAAAATATGAAGCTGTTCTATATCTATGCAGTTGCTATGCTATATATAGTGTCTGGTGGTGTAAGTGTATGTTTCATGTGGTTGAGCGTGAATATTTATTTTTTTCATTTTACTTTATTCAAATAAAATTCCATAAAAAGTAATGTGAAATATGCTATAATTCAACACATAAGTTTAAAGGAAAGTTGTATGTGTATAAAAGAATCAAAGGGACATCTAGAAACTGTTTTCAGTGAAAATATATACACGTGCAAAGTGAAATTTTTTTCATCTATGCAAGAATCTAATAATGGAGCAAAAAATTTAAACCACTTAATATATAAGATATATTATTTTTTAGAATAGTGGGTTTTTTTGGAACGTGAGTATGTTTCACCAAACAATTTTTAGTGTCGACTGGACGTTCAGAGAGGCACAGTCATGGGGTAAAACCGGCCCGAGTTAGCGTAACAAAACGTAATTCAGTTAAAATTGATTGTATAAAATTATACGATTTGAAATCACCATTTATTGGTTATTATCTCTATGATAATATGTTTATGGCGTTCCATTACAACAAACCAATACCGACAACTCTTATTTAAACCAACCAGTCAAATGAGTGTGTAAAATCATTAACATTGTAACCATAACAATAACTTTGGTCGCATACTGTCAATAAAATTTAAAATAATATAAAATTAAATATTAACAAGTTATTTTGTGATAAAAGGAATTTGGTTTCTCTTCAATTAGATCAGATATTCCACGAGCTTGATGTGAATTTATATATGTTTACGTTTTAGTTAAATAGCACAAAAAACCAGATAACCGGTCTAACTTGTTTTCGAGATAAAAAGTAGAAGTTAATGATTTTAAAAATAAATGGCTTTATAATGATAATTTAAAAACTAGTTTAATTTTTAGTTCCACTGGTTAATTTTTCCTCGTGAGCTTTTCAAATTTTTTATCCCAGACTAGTTCCGAAATTGTTTCAAAATGTTGAATGAACTAACCCAAAACAACGCAAAAAATACAGATAAGTTTAATCATATCCTTGTTTTTAGTGTAATGTCATTTTGTTATCTGTGACTTTTCAAACTCCAAAATCCGTCTAGTCCATTGATTATTTAAACTGGCCTCTCTCCGTCTATTTAAAACTTATTATTCTTGCGAAAAATCTGTCTTCAATTTTATAAAAATTCTTAATTTTTTTTAAAAGCCTTCCCTTAACCTTAATTTTTTACTTTGATTGTAACATTTTTTTTACTGTGAGATTTAAGTAAAAGTTATATGACGACTTTTAATAGCCTATTAATAAAAAACAAACTTAAGAACTAATGTATTACATTTTTAACCTATGACATTTCCTTACCCAATGCATGACCATCAGGCGTAATGCAGATGGGAATAAAACAAGTATATTTACTGTGATATTAGGTATATTGCTAGTTTTTCTGAAATTTTAAAATGTTATCAAAGTTAATTAAAATTCTATTGATATCGTAATTGTTTTAAAAAATTATCGTGATTTCTCTTTGTTGGAATTAAATAAACTTGTTTTTTTAAACAACCACACTCAAGTATTTAGTAAGATTGACTATACAAAACTGGGCGGAAAAATAACATTGAACCATTAATTCTATTTTTTCGTTGGTCTTTTTGGAGATGTTGAAGCTAATTTTTAAGGGTTTTATTTATCAATATCAGATCATAAACATTTGAATAATAACTACAAAATTTTTTTAAAAGTAATAGACATAATTTTTTTATAATTCTGCATTGGTTTCGTTTCACATATTTATGTTATTTATACGGCATTTTTGTCCTTGTCGCTTTTTTAATTTATGTTTTTAATCTGATCATATAAACAAATTGGGGAAGTATGGGTTTTAATTACGCGTATGAGATAAACGGTAGCAATCCAATGCCTTTTAAGTTCTTTAAAAGATAATGGTTCCATATCATATCTATGAGTTTTCAAGTAGGTTTTATTAGTTACGATATAGAGGTAAGTAAATTCTTTAAAGATGCTGAAAATTTAAACTTTGATTATTATTACGCAATTTGAGATAAGCTAATTAAATTGGGACCTTAGTAGAATAGAAAAACTGGAATATTTTTAATTTTTATTTCGAATTTTAAGGCGGCGATGTTTCATAGAATAAAAGTTAAAATTGATTAGAGAACAGCTAAGGGAAACTGTTTAAAATAGTCAATAGAGGAATGTAGGAAATACGGCGACAGCGTTCAGGTTGTGTGTGTGAAACAGTCCAAATTGCCCAACAAGCTTTTTTTTCAAACTTTACGGGATTAGCGTGGAGCTTTTGGGCTACAGAAAGGTATTACATTGAAATTATTCGCCGTAGAGCGGCTTAGGTTTGTAAAAATAGGATACAACTAAGCTATTTTTTTCCCTTCTTCAAATCCAGAGTAAATTTTAAAAATATTCCGAGTTATATACTCATGCCTGATGTGTTAGCATGTTATGTACTATGTGTACGTTTATTATTTCTTTGTAGAAAAGTCAACAACGTAAAAGTGTAATATAAATATATTTTCCAATTCTAAGTTGTCTTTTATCCATGTTTAATGTTTTAGGACTGCCAACGAAAGTATAAGTGTGTTTAATTTAGAACGTGTCGCATCAGTAATCTGTTATAATTCGTAGCAGTTTTGAACCCTTGGTTGATAAAATCGTACTACTCTAAGTTAGCAGTTATGTTTGAATATGAAAGTACAAAACCATATTATTATTATTATTTGTTTTATGTACCAATATATAATATACAGATTTCACTATCTAAAGAAAAGTAAAAACAGGTAGAGTAACATCAGGGTTGTTTATTATTTCTACCATTGTCCGCGAAATCGTCAATAATTCCATTTAATTCATAAGGGCCATGTTCTATAGCAACACTATCTTAATCTGTTTTAAATAATTACGTCCAACTTTAAAACTGCATTTTATATATGAGTTAATTATGTTTTAGTATGCAATAACGCATTCAATAATTATTATTTATTGAATATCTATTTGCCACAGACTTATACAATTGTGTGGTACTTAGCTTTGCGTAATTTTCAGGATTGTAAAATTAAAACAGTGTTTTTATCTAAAATAACTTCGTTTTCTGCTCATTGGTTTTCGCACGGAGCATTGAACGTGGGATATTTATAAATAATTTTTTTTTTAAGTTATATTGATAATTTTTTTGGTATTCTCTACTTGTATTTAGTAATTTAGATGGATATGATTTCTTATAGAAAGACGAGCCGTGTCGTTAATGGGAGTATCATTTAACCAAAACAAAGAACCTTGATTTATTCCGAACTGTTATACTAAACTATTTCTTGGCATCCTTGAGGTTAAAGAAAGTAATATCTATAAAAGTGCAACTCGGCAACTTATTCCCTCTCGCCGCCGTTCTTTGCCTTGTTTGAAAAGTCTCTTGGAGGAACCCTAATACCTCAACCGTCTGTTAGGTAAGCTGTGTTATTTGATAAGCGTTAATTTATGGAATCTCTCCTATGACACACACATTTCTAAGAAAGATATTAAATTTTACCAATAAAAATGATACTCAGACATGAGTGTGTAAAACATAGTGTAATCCCTAACATTTTTTCTGGTAAAGGACTGGCTGGTTAAATAAAATATCTTGTGGCACCGTACCATGATTGAAAGTATTCCTTGAGGAACGTTATTTGGAATCTCGTTGTTACTCTAAGTTTCTCTGAGGTATGAAATGGCGAATTTAAGATTTCAAATCTCAGCACTCGTCCCTCTTTCATTCAGAATGATTTATTTTTGTTTATTCCCATTAAAACGTCTCATTAAACAGTTACTCGAATAAGACGAAAATTTGTCAATGACTCACTGTTGCCGTTACTACTAGAAAATTTCGCTTATATGAAGGAAGTTCCCTTCAAGTGTGAAAATCCATCAATATGCCTTAAATAATATAAGTAGATATGAATATGAGGATTCTAGCGCACTTTTGGGACAGACAGAAAATCAATGTAAAATACTGTCCATTGAACCATAAACAAATCTGAGAAATCAAACAGTAAATCACGAATGTAAAATAACCGAATCTATAGCTGTTTTACTGTTTTAATGTTTGCTTCTACATTTATAAGCTGTTTTAATGAAAAAATCCAGAAATCTTAATGAAAAATCTATAAACGGAAATAATGAAAATTTGCTAACATTCGCTCAACAGAAAATAAGACGATTTTTACTGAAATTTCTTTAATATCGTTCTTAATCACATCATAGGCTAAAAATTTCTCAGAAACCACAACCACATAACAAATCCGCGTTTGTAACAGCATTTTGAAAATCCATATTGATAATTATATCGTTCTTTGAACTAGAAATATTTGTCAAACTCTTTGTTGTATCAATGACATAAATGGGTCTATTTGCTATATAATTCTTTGGGGTTGTAATACATTTCCATATTTTTTTAGTAAACTTTCTTAAAATCTTGATACATCTGATACATGATTCTGAAAAGACCACCGGAAATGTTTAAATTTTGTAATTCATCTGGATAATAAGAAACCATTCAATTTTACTCTGATATTTTTTACATTCAAACTATCAAACTTTGAAGGATTTTTTTCTTGATTATTCTGTCTATCTGTTTGAAAACCAATGATAACGAAACTTGGGATTGAAGATATTTCTATAAATATTTGTGATATCGAACGAATAAGTTGTTTCCGGAAATACCTTTTTGCTCAATACATTGCAAATCTAGAAAATTAAACGTGATGTTTTGAGATTTTATAATTTCATCAATCAACTGAATTTTACTCGTGGTTTTGTAATCAATCATCGGAACTCTAATGAAAAACTCGTTAATTGTAATTTTGCCATCAACAGGCATAACATTTCCAGTTGCAGTCTTCAGAATCACATCATCGTCTTCTGCTCTTATAAAACTTAGATAAAATCCTCCTTTATAGATCGGAATAGTAACATTTTCAAAAAATCCTAAGCCGAAATGTGCTAAATCACCGACCGCTTCAAATTGTCTCAAATTTAAAAGTTGATTCAAAACTGTTTGAAAATACATCACTTTTGGAATAACAAATAGTTCCTTTAATTGTGCTTAATTGGCCACAGTTTTCGACTTCTTCTATCAATTTATTGTGTTTTCTTACTTCAATCTTAGAAAATAAAAACGGTATAAAATTATCGATTAATCTAACATTATCAGTTCCAAGATAAGCTTGACCATCTTGTTTTGTTAAAGTTCCAGAAATATAAAACTGGAAGTTAGACGAGCAAAAGTTATCTCCAAAATCAATATTAAACTCAGTTCTTTTTATTCGGTTCATTCAAATGTTGTTTACTAATTGGATAGAAATTTTTAAACTCCGCCCTTTCAATATCACTAGCATATTTTCTGTAGTCCGCCATTTAATAAGAGAAAATTTAAACATCGTTGTATCATTTTTTCATCGATCTAATGTACGTTTTTATAAGAAAAGATATAAATTTTAGTAAAATAATTAAAAAGATTAGAGTCATTTTTAATGATCTACTTCGTCATATTCAGGATTCACTTCCTTAAATTTTGCGATCTCGGTCACATATTTCAATAAAATCTGCACAGGATAGTAACCGCTATCTATAATATTGTTCCAATCAACTGTATCTTTATTTTCATCCAAAAACTTTAGACTCAAGTGTTGATAGAGACAAAGAACAGACATATGATCTTTTAATTGATAATGTATATTTTCTTGAATGAACTCTGATGATAAAGTTTGATATTTAGCAATGTTATACCAATTCAATTTGTTTACGTATAATCTCATCATATCTTCGGATAATTCATATTTTTGAGAAATGTCAACCCAATGTTCTTTTTTCAAATCTCTTTCGTGTTGCATTATAAAAAAGATCGAAAGCACTGTAATGTCCCGCCATCTCTATTTATTAAGAAAAAATTTCAAGTTTTTATAAATTGGCTCTTTTTTGAGTTACATTCAGCACATTTTCCCGAAATTTTCTTTTAACTCCGTTAATGTTTGCATAGTATTTTATATCGTTTGTGGCAGTTTTCTCTTTACATCTCACACAATATATGAGCGCCATTTATATAAGGAAAATTAGTCATCGTAACCACCTACTCCATTAAATCTGTTGTCGATGTTTTCAAAAGTTTTATCGACATCTTCTTTAAATTTATTAAAGTTTTCTTCTAGTTTATTTACTTTATCGAGATATAAAGAGTATCGATCATCTATACTTTTAAGTAATTCATTATTATGTGTTGCTTTCTCATTGAAAACGTGTACCAAAAATTTTCTAAAAAGTTTAAAAAATTTTCCTGAAGTTTTAAAACTGTTTCCACTAACATTTTTTTTATATGTATTAAAGTCCTTGCGCAAGTTTTTATAACTTTTTCATTAATTTCACCAACATCGTCTACTGATCTTTTACTTCTTTCATCAAGTTTTTCATAGACTTCTGTTGTAAAATCTTTAACATGCTGTTTATGATTCTCGTAATTTTGTTTTTAGTTCATTAAACATTTTAATAGGATCTTCTAATTGAATCATTACAACAACATCAAATGGATTAATTCCTTTACTAACACTGCTAATTCTTTTTCCTTTAAAATCTAAGGCATTTTTTTAACATTCGGATCATGTAAATCAACAATATCGATGTTTTCTGATAATTTTAGAGGTTTTAAAATTTGTTCTTTAACAACAACATCATGTTTGTCAATACCAGGTCGAACACCGACAATTCTTTTTTTATTAGCTAAACTAACATAATTCTTTTCAACTTTGATCGCTTCAGTAATTTCATCAGCTTTTTCGATATGAGACATTAAATTGGTAAATCACTTTTTTGCACCATCATCAAATTCTTTTTCCAAAGTTTTTATTTTATCAGGCAACTTCATTTGAACTCATGAAATTTGCAAGTTTGTTATCATATTCTGCTTTAAAATCTTCAATCTCGACAGCAAACATATCTGAATCTGGAAGGTTTTGTAATAAACTTTCTAATTTGTTATCAAACTCATTCCTCAAACTATCAAAATTCAAACTATTATCTACATTTTGAATAAATTTGTGTTCCAAATACGTCAAAAATATTTTGTGAATCCATATTTATTAAGCAATAATTTGTTAACAACTTCTTTAAAAATCTTTACCATTACTCAGTTCATTCAAAACAAAAACACATAAATGACCACAAATTGGGGGATCTTTATAATCTTGAATCTGAGAATCATTGTAGTAGACGCTTGATTTTTTCAAATATTTGATCAATTCTATCGGCGGTTTGTCCTCAATTCTTCCATACGAATCAAAATAACAGGCATTCTTATCATTCTTATAATAACAAACCCAATGCGTTCCACTTCCCATAATCGAGTCTAAATTAACAATTCCACATTCAAATTTCTTAACTTTTTCAGGTAATGTATCTCTCATGAAGATTCCTCTAAAATGTTTAATGTTTTTGCAGATTCCTTCCAATTCTCCGAATGTTAAAGGTTCAAATTTTTTTTCCGATGTTTGATTGTCACGTAATTCAAAGTTTTTTCATCTAATCCAGATCCTGTAACATCTTCCAACTCTTTATCTAACCAATTTAAAATGTTTCGAACAATAGGAATCACATCCTTTTTAACGATTGGAGCAGCTTTACGAACATAAGGAACAACATTTTTAACAACTGGAATATTTTCTCCAAAATCTAATAAATCTTTCAAAAGTCCACCATTTTTGAGTTCTTTCAACTGATTATAAGAAAATTCTATTCTGGTTCCTTTATTGTTTTTCTTATGTTTTTCGAGTTTATTGTATTGTCTATTTGTTAAAAATATCTTATCTTCGCCATTTTTTAGTTGATCTATTTTTAAATTGAATACTAACGGTATTTTCTTCTTAAAAGCGGATTTTATTTTTTTCTTTCTGATTTTTGCTGAAATTTACATTCACCTCCATTTATATAGTTAAAATTTCAAGTTCTCTTCGATTCCCATTCCTAGTTTTCTCTTCAAAAACATTGCTCCAGCTGTTGGAAGCGCAACAAATCTTTCACCTAAACTAGCATCTTTTGATAAAAATCTATCCATTGCCTTATCTTGCAAAACTTTATCTGCTATATGTCTGGAATTTGTGTGTCTCTATGTTTTGCATAAAAAATATCGTGTTCCATAGCAGCTTGATCTAATTTATTTATACCAGGATCTCCTCTTTTTAGTCTTTTTTCGAGTTTTGTGCCAGGCCCCATTATACTGATAAGTTGGTACGTGTAATTCAAAAGGTAAATTGTTGATAAAATCATTCAAAAGTCCACTACCCTCAATCATAGATGAACTTATTTGCCGGCAAAATTCGTTTTAAATATTTAATTCTATCAGGTTTTTCAAATATCATTTCGTCAAGTTTGTTCGAAATAAAATCTTTAATTGCTTTCTTTTTTCATTCAAAAAATTGTTATTTTTCCAGCCTTCTCTATGAGCATAAATATAATTTATAATTCCATCGAGTTTTGTCAAATCGTCGATATATCTGTATTCAATCTTATTATCACTGTATTTTCTCACACCTGATCCTTCGATTCGTTTTTCCCAAATTGGTTTAATTAATTTAATATATTTTTTACCTCTACTTGACTTAGGCTTCTTAGTAGATGGATCATTATTTTTGTAAATTGAGTCAGATTCCCATAAAATTTCTGTATACTTTTTCAAATCTTCTTCAGAATATAAATTATCTTTTGGAGCGTCATAGTCTGTTAATAATCTCCATAAACCTTGAGTTCCTTCATATGTTTTTTTCATTAATAATGATATCATTATGTTCAAAATTAACGGGTAAATTTTCCAATCATAAAACTTTTCTTTTTTCTGTCCCAATACAAAACGCCAAATTTTATCATCCTTTGCTCTAGGAAGAAATTTTTTACCAATTTCACACCAATTATTATATCCGTTGTTCCAGGACTTATTGGTTCAACTATTGTAGATTCTTCAATGATTCGAGGTCTAAATGGTGTTGAAGATGGTAATTTTGGCAATTCAAACTCAGATTCTGGTATCGAAATATCAGCAAATTTGTCGTACAACTGGAACCAAATTCATTAAATTTTGATTATCGCTTAAAACATTTTCAATTTTTGCCCTCAACATTTTTTATTGCAGATGTTACAGGTTGATTAATTTTTTGAATAAATTCTTGTTCTTTTTCATCAATTCGAATCTGTTCTTTAAATTTCTTTGATTAATTTCTTTTCTATTTGATCAAGTTTTTTTTGCTTTCTTCTGAAGTTACGTTTCGCGCCATTTATTTAGGAAAAATTTTGGAACGTGAAACACGAAACGTAAAACGTGAACGTGGAACGTGGAAACGTGAACACGAAACGTGAAAACGAGAACACGAAACGTGAACACGGGAACGTAAAACGTGAACGTGGAACGTGGAAACGTGAACACGAAACGAGAACACGGAACGTAAAACGTGAACGTGGAACGTGGAAACGTGAACACGAAACGAGAACACGAAACGTGGAACGTAAAACGTGAACGTGAAACATGAACGTGAACGTGGAACGTGGAACGTAAAAACATGAAAACAACTAGATTATCACCACACACGTTTATATTGGAAAATTTATTCAAATATGTTTGCCATTTTTAGGCTTCAAAGTTAGATTAAATAGTTAAAAAAAAATCCGTAGTCTTCCTTCCAAATTTTATCACATAACTCAATAAAGTGGTTAAAACTCATATCAGATCCCACATAATTGTTATAAATCTTTCTCGAATAGTGATCATCTTGCTTAAAAATACACAACATATTCAGGTTATTTCTTATAACTTGTTTTATCAACCTTTTGAAAAGCATTGGGAAAGATAGATACAAGAATATGTTTTTGTGACGAGACATTACGAAATATTCCTTAATAACGTCCTGATTTTCCAAAATACAATCATCAAAAACGATTAACGAATTGGGTTTAACATTCGCTTAACGGAACTATGTCCTCAGAAGCATTATAAAAATGTGATATTTTTTTGTTTAAGTTTTTCTCTCAATATTTTCAAATCTTTCTTGTAATTTTTTATAGGCGTCTTGTTCATAGAAGAGATTTACTAAAGACGTACAAATTGGAATAAGGAATCAACCTATTGTAGATGAAATTCAATAATAAAGTTGTTTTTCCACATCCACTTGAACCAACAATTAACAATCTGATTGGTTGATCTTTCTTATTTTCTTCAAACGTTTGAAGTTTTATCTGATCTTTTTGCTTTAAAAATTTCTCCATTTAAAATAGAAGATTTTCATCTTGAAGCAACGCTTGCGAAAATGAAGCCTGTTCAAGTTGACTTCAGAAAGCTCTAAATTAGTTTTAAACTTGGAACATCCTATACACTTAGAGGAAGAAATCAAATTATTTTATCGGTTTAAGCGGTTTTTATTCTGACAATTTTGTAATAAATATTAGTGAAAGTTCTCCTTATTTGTATAGGATTTAGTGAGAAGAACATAACAAAATATTATGGTTTAAACAAAGGATATTATACCTTCGATCAAATAAAAAATTCCCTTAAAAATTATCTGAAAACATTCAAAACAATCAGATAAATCTTTAAACTTTTGACGAAAACAAGTTTGAAATGCAAAAAAATTATCTCTCTAATAAAATTCAAATAAAAATCACCAGTAAGAATAATGTTTTCAGCAATTATTGTAGATTTTGTTAGGGTTTGTTCAAGAAACTATTGAGCCAAATCAGGTATATTTTAGGAAATAAAACGCCAAAATTTAGATCGTTTTGATGTAAATTGAAGTGCACTGCAATCTCGTTGAACCTAGTTTTTTGAAAATCATACCGAACATTTACACAAAGAATCTGAAATTTTGTACACTTTTTTCCCAAATGTTGCTTATGGATCAAAAATCAGTGAAAAACCGAATGAAATCGATTATATTCCAATTAGAAAAAAATATGAAAAGAATTCAAAAAATCGTCCTTAACTGTTCAAGACTCTGAGGGAAATTTATTAAATAATGAGAGTAAAACAACAATATATTTAAGATTGAAAAAGGAATAAAAATGAGTTGATGATGATGACAAAATTCAATATTTTTACTTAAAAAAACAAGGGGCTATTCGAATGGCCCCTTAACAATCTTCATCCTGACCCTGTTTTTATCAATGAAATCTGGACTTTATACTCAAAATAAAAATTACTAGTTTAAATGGAGTCTGTTGTGGATCTGCTCAATAATCAACTTAGATTTGAAAACAAACATATTTTTACGTTTGTGGATAAAAATAACGAATTTTGGTTTAAAGCTAAAGATGTTGCAGAAATTCTAGAATATGAAAATACGAAACAAGCTATCATAGATCATGTTAAAGAAAAATACAAAAAAAGCTTTGAAAACATTGATTCTGACAAGGGTATCGAATCGCGACTCTTACAAAAATTACATCCAGACACTATTTTCATCAATGAACCAGGCATATATTCTTTAATACTGGAAATCCTAAAATGAAGATTGCAGAAACGTTTCAAAATAAATTGGGTTTTAGAAGAAGTTTTACCGAGTATTAGAAAATATATGGCGAGTACAAACTTGAAAAACGAAAATAAGCAGTTAAAAGATGAAATAAAACAGTTACAAATTAAAGATGAAATGAAATCATTGAAAATAGAGAATCAAGAAATTGCGAATGGAATTAATGAAGAGAGATATGGTATGTAAAGACTTTGATAAGAAAAAAAACACCATGTTTTTTTGTGTTAATTAAGAAGAAATCACATGTGGGAAATGGCTTATTACGTTATCAGAGCTCAGAAACGAGAAATAACCAAACCGATTAAAACATCTAAAAATAAATTATCCTGAATTAGAGATTTTGTTCATTGATGACGAACCAAATTCTATCAATCTGTATAACCAAATGAAAGAATCTTTGAATATTTTATACAACGGAAATCATTTTACTACAAATATGGCAGAATCTCGACTGATTTATAGAATATCTAAATTACACGATGAAAATGTTAATAAATTTTATTAAACTCTCGAATTATGATATATTTTTGTTTGTAAATGTTTTTGAAGATAAGGTAACTCATTGAATGATTCGTCCACACTCACACTCGCAAAGAGTCGGTTTCTTTTGACTTTCTCGTTTTAATTCTTCTAGCACAATCTCTACCAAAAAGCCTTCTTGTTATCTTTACTATAAATGCCAATGTGGGCGTAAAATTTGGAAATTATCCTTAATTTCTTTACAAACGCAAACATTTTTTCTCTTCTAACGTTAATTTTTCTAATTTATTTATCGTATAATTCTCTTGCATATTTTTTATGACAATCCTTACAATAATAGTATAATCCATCTTTGGTATTCTTATTTTTATGAAAAGCTTCAAAATCTTTAAATTCTTTGCACCTTGAACATTTCTTTTGAGCCTCCATTTTATATAGAAAAAATCTTTGACTTTCTCAATTCATATTCATAAAACTTTCCGGTTATTTCTTTCTTCATTATTTAAAATCTTTTTATACTATAAGTTTACAGGATCTGTGTTTATTAATTTGATAAAATCACACAAAGATTTCTCTTGACCAATTTGTTCTTCATATTTGTTCGAAAAATGTTTGTTTTTTTTACTAAAAACTGATATAACCATTCTTACGGATTATCATCTGACTTTAAATTTAGTTTTCGTGATGTTGAATTTTCTGGTGGAAAAATAAACATACTTAAAAACCGACTCTAATAACTCTTTTTTTCTGCATCTTTATCTACGTCTTTTAGGCTTCAATTTTGATTGTGCTATGAACAGTATCGTTATATTTCTTTACGATTTCTTGAAGAATATCGATCCATTTAAAGTTTTTATTAATCTCAAAAAATTACTTTCATTCTCCTCATTTTGAGTTCTGTTATATCTCTCTACAATACTTGATTTCTCTTCGTTTTCAGTAATGATAAATCTTAATGTTGTATTTCCTCAAAAACATCGTTAAATTCTTTATTTTTAAACTCTAAACCCTTATCTGTATGAAGTAGGTTAGGAGGTTTGTAGATTGATCCTTATGGCATCTTTTACTATATCTTCGAAAGCTTTTTGAAATATCCTTGCCGTTTTTTCTTTTGATAGCTCCTTGACCAAGCATATTTTGAGAAAGTATCAATAACATTTAACATATATCTTAAATCCATCATTTTGATCTGAAATAGTTAGACATTATAACTAAATCTGCTGCCCATAAATCGTCAATTCCTAATGTTTATAATTTTTTCTTTCTCTTTTTAAAAACTTTTTCGTACTGGTGGTGCATGAATTTCTCGAGCTTCAATCTCTATCTCATCTTTAGTCTTCAATTCAATTCTATGCTTAACAGGTTTTGGATTTGGATTCTTTTAATAAATTTACTCTTATTTGTCTTACATTTTGAACATTTTGCTGCAATATTCTATACAATCCGTTTTGAGAAGTTTGAACGATTATTTTGAATCTAAATATTTTTTTTTTTTTTCTATTTTTTTCGTTTTCTTTTTACACTTGTGACAGTGAATTAAATCATATTCAATTTATATATCAAAGTTTCCAACTTTGTTTAACTCTTCTAAAATATCTGTTTTATATCCATACGGTACTGTATCGATCTTATTTTCTAGGACAATTCTCTTATCATTCTTTAGCGTTCAGTTGCCAGCTTGTTTATGGTAAAACAGTGTAACAACTCATGTTTATAACTTTTGATGACTGTCATCTCCCTAAATTCTTCTTTATCTTCGAACAAACATCTCTTCAAGTTTTCGATATTTATTGTTTTATTTACAACGCTTCTCTTAATTCCTTTACACCTAACTGGGTTTTTATCTAGATATTTGTACGAGTACATCTTTGATCTTAAACCACAAAATTCTTCTAAAACTTCGCTATTTAACTCATCTTTGAATTTCCCTATTACCTTCTTATTTTTAGTAGTGAAACATTCATGATCTTTTGGATAATCACTTGTATCAAAGTCATCTATATTTTCTTTAATAATTTTAAAAGGATCTCGTTTCAATTCTAGAAAATAACTGTCTGTATCCATGTAACACAGATTCAAATCTGGATCAAACTTCTTTAATTTGTTGTAATAAAACTCGTACATTAGCAATTTTGAGAGGGTCGAGAACTGAAAATCCTATGTAAATCGGTTTGTTAAATTTAACCTTTTGTTTGTACATGTGACTCGCTATACAGTTGTTTGTCGTCAAAGATGTTAAAGCATTTGAAATTTGTTTTCTTAGCTTGTTTCATTGAAAATTCTTCATTTCCTAGTCTAATATCACATCTGTTTCTCACATTTTCCATAGATTTTCCAAAAACTGAGTTGTTCATCAGCCTTATAAAAGTCCTTTTCAAAGTCGCTTGTAGCTTTGGTTCTCATGTTTGTGTTAAAATCAATGTATTCTTTCATAAAAGGCTTCTGATCGAATGCAATAACTCTATTCACATGTTTCAAAATCATACCTTGTTCCAAATAGAACTTCAAATTTCTCGAATGAACAACGTATTCAGTTTTATCCAGTAGAGTTGTGCAAAGTTTGTTTTTAAAATGTTCTGGAGCAAGAGGTAAATCCTTGTGATGTTCGTGTAAATTCGTTGGATTTCCAAGATCAACTTCGAGAATATAGCCATAATCTTCGTCGCCCAGTGAGTTCTAAAAATTGTTTCTTGCCACTCTTCTTTTGTATACGTTTTTAGGATCCATCCACTTGATATCACTAAAACGGCAGTTTTTTGCATAAGACCATACCCATAAAGGTTGTTTGCATCGAGATAGAGTAAATAGTTTTCGGGCTTTGTCTTATCAAAATCTTTTAAATATTTGTTATTTGCTTTCACATATCGTTTTAATACATTGAGAAATGCCTCCGCGAATACCTTTTTCGATCATCAAATACATATTATAATCACTAATTAATTGTAATTCTATCTTCGTTAATTTTTAACATTGCGTCCCATGTGAGACTGGGAGCTGTTAGATAGTGTGCCGGATCGAGTTTATAGCAATTCAAACAAATATTCCTAAAATTTTTCAAAGATATCAGCGAGCAATAGAACATCTTGAATGTTATAGAGATCAGAGTAATTTCCAAGATTTTTCTCTTTTAATTTGTTCCAAACATTTAAGTAGTGTTGAAAAATCTTTCTCAGATATGCTCTCATCTGTCAAAAGTGAATAGAAAATCTTTGAATTTTCAATTCTTCTGTGTAATTCAAGTTTTTCAATACTGTCGATAAATTCATAGGGAAATATTCTCTTTTTCCAGATAGAATTTTAAAAGATTTCTTCTTCTTCGTCATTTGGTTGTCTATCTAGAATTGCGTTCAATATTCTTCCATCCTGTATAAAATGATTTGTATGCTTGAAATCATCTTTTTTGAGGTTTTTAGCTAACTTTTCAATAGACGAGGCCATGAATCTGAACGTGTCTACGAATGAAAACTTGATGAACTTTCTTGGTTTATCATCTTCAAAACTCATACCCATATCCTGAATTTACTGAATAATTTATATATCGTTCATCGGTGTTTGCAATCAAATCACAACTGTTTCTCCATTATTGTTTTAGGAGCCCGCAATTCTGTTTATGTACAAATGAGTTATCGATAGTTACTCATAGATTCGTGGACAGAAAAACGGGGAATAAATTTTGAAGGAGACATGTTGAGATTCAAGTTACAAGATAAATGAGCCAGAGCACCCTAACCTTCGAAAATTAGCCGGTTAAATGACACAATGAATCCTCTTAACCTTTTTTTCTTGTTTGATTATGCAAAACCCTACACATTCACAAATATGACAAAGAATAGAAAATTTTTGGTACGCCCTAATCTCTTCTTTCTTCGGTTCAATTTCATAGGTTTTTGTTGGTGTGTTGGGTTTTTTTGTTCTTAGAATTATAACTTTTTTTTAGCTATGTATTTTGATATATTTTAATTGAGCTCTTCAAACAATTTTGTTTTGGAAACATTCGGCCAAAGTCTGTCTTTTCCATTTTTGGCTGCGATACACCATATCTGGTTTGTACAAATGCGATTTGTCACATTTGACACTAAATATAGAAGTAAAACCATAAGGAATGTGCTTCCTTGAATCATTGGTTGTAGTCAGATCTTTGTGGATTGTTCTTGCATGTCGGAATTTTTTCTAATATCCCCTCTTACTCAAAGTCCCATATAAATAACGTACGGATGGCTTTAAACTATCCGCTTTTGATTAATTAGTAAATGTTGTCGTTATGAATGAACCTGGAAAATGGCATAATTAGGCTTACAAAACCTTCCGTGTTTGCTTGCAAATTTCTAAATGATTCATGTTACAATCTCCAGATTTGTAGAAATGGCTTAAAAAACATCTTACTGCATAAGAAATTTTTTTATTTTTAAACCACATAGATAACTGAGAAAATACAAGTTTTGTTTTAAATCTGTTATCAAAACATAAATGAGGATTTTTTCACATCTTTGTTTTATTACATACAATTAAATTCGATTTCTAATTTGGCGTCATATAAACTTCTGAAATTTAGCAACGGAACAATATTGAGTTTTTTCAAATTCAAAACTTGATAAGACATTTACAGACATTTTCGGATAATTATACTTTGTCTTTATAACTTGCTTCGGTTTTTTTTCCAAATAATTGTATATACTTGTTAAATGACATTGGATACTCGAAACCTGAAAATATCCTCCGTCATATTTTACGAACAAATTTTTTCATATTGTTTTTGATCTTTGAGAGTCGCACATCCTCTTTTTCGGGTTTTTCAATAGCACATCGCGGATTAGAATAAATAAAAGCAATAAATCATCTTTATTTTTGCTGCGATATTTAATAACAGAGCTTTCTATATCTTTGAATTTTCTTTGGCAAATCGATATATGATCCTGCCCGTCGGCGTTCATTATTTTCGCGTGTTTATTAAGGCTCAAATACTAGTTGTTTGCAGCTTTTTAAATGTTCCATACCAGAACCCCTTTTTTATTTGGATTGATATTGTCTGTGTCTCCGGGATGTTGGTAATTTATTAAATTGCTTATGTAATAAAGCTCGTTTACCATCAAAGAATCTCGTCTGCTTTTTATATAGTTAAAGTATGTAAACATTGATTGGAACAAGTTTGTGTTTTCCACAAACACCGTTCACGTGAAAGTTCTCTTTTCGTATGTATTCGCATTCTAAAGAGAGATATCCTTTACTATTTTTTAAAAAAAAAACATTTTCTTGAAATTTCTCGATTAAACCCTTTTTAATTTCTGCTGACCCGCATATAATTGAACAGATATTTGTAAATTGACATGGAATTGTCGTTCAGAAGGTTTGTTAAAATGTATTGCTTGAAATAGACCGTGTATTGAGGATAAAACTTCTACATCAATGAATATTTTCAGGTTTCTCCATTAAGAGTTTTGGTCAATTTCTCTCGATCATTTCAGAACTGTAAGTTTTATCGTTTTAGTTTTCAATGGACAATTTTCTCAGCGATTGTGATTGAATTTTTTTCATCTTTAAAAAAATAGATTGAGATCTTTTTTTTACTTTCCTTTAAAATTTTATTCTTTAGTTCTCACACACGGGCCAATTTTTTTCTATATTGTACATGTTTTTGGTGATCGGGGCAATTTGGATTCTCTTTAGCGAGCCCAAGTCCTCAACAAATAATTCTAGTTCTTTATTATAAATGCTCTTTGTTTTTTTAAGATGATTTTTCGAATTGTAAATGACGAGTATAGTGATGTTTCAAAAATGTCTTTTTTTTGCAGTAAAAATGGGCAACGTCTATCTTTTTTCTCCGCTCCATTAATTTAAATAGGGAAGGAAAATTTTGAAATCTCGCCAAGTTTTACAACTATTTAGTAAAATATCTTTTGTATTAAAGCTGAAACAAATAGCAAATCAATTCAGTATGATTTTCTAAGGATTTTTTATCAAAATTTGATAAAAAAAATTAATTTATTAGCACAATATATGTAGAAACAGCGTTAAAAATGTTTCTATTTATATAGGAAAAATTTTTAAGAGATTTTGGAGTACAAATCAGCAGAATTTATGAATTTAACAAAAACACAACAGTGCGTTAGATTCTTCTATTTTTATATAGGGGAAAATTTGTATAACAACTAACCTCAGACGACTTATGAAAAGTGGAGAAATTTTATTACTAGAATTTGACACAAAATCAGCACACAATTGTAAGTAAAAACAAACAGGCTGTAGATTTCTTCTATTTAGATAGGAAAATGAAATTTATTTAGGAGATTTTCTATCTAAATTTTCCAAATTTATATTAGTGATTATTTTTCGAGAAATTTCGTTCAAATTATCAACTTTAAGCTAAGGGAGTTAAAGCTAAAAAAAAAAATCAAAAAAAAAAATAAAAAAAAAAAATATAAAATCAAATGAAATCCGCAATAATTAGACTGATATTTCAGTAGATTTTTCAGGATTTTTTTTCTTTAAAAAACTCTAGTATGTATGGCACCTTTAAGAGAGCTGGTATGGTTTTTGACCCTAAAAAACCCCACAGTTTTTTTTAGGGTTAAAACCCACCCGTTTTTTTTTTTTTTTTTTGTGTATATTTTGGAAGTATAATAGTAAGTGTTTGATCTATTTCACGCTTAAAAGTGTACAAGTATTCAATTTTTTTTATTTTTTCTATGTAAATGGCACTGTTACAAGAGTTGAAATAAGTGTTGGTGATTTAACATTCAAAGAATACAAGAAATTTAATAGAATTAGAAGAAAATAAGAAAACGCACAAAATTGTGTAATTTGGGAGAAAATGAAAAGATACAATTCGGGTTTACAATAATTGCCGAGTTGGAAGATTGTAAAGTACTAGAAAACCTTGCCTAAACTAGATTATTTGAACTGGTTTTGGATGAAAAAAAAGAAACAAGATTAAAGAATAAAAGAATCTGACAACAAAAAATTAAAAAATTTTAACATAACTTGGTTTGTTACTGGAAAGGAAAGACTATTATAACAGATAAAGACTCGTGTATACAATGTAACCTTCGTTGGAATAAAGATTTCGAAGATTTTCTTTTCTTTCAGTGATTTTTTTTCATTAAAACAGCTTATATAATGTAGAAGCAAACATTAAAACATTAAGAACAGCTATAGATTCGGGTTATTTTTAACAATTCGTGATTTACTGGTGTTTGATTATCCTCTTCAAGATGTTAGTGTTTTATGGTTCATATTGGACAGTAATTTTACATTGATTTTCTGTCTGTCCCAAAAAAGTGCGCTAGACAACCCCTCATATTCATATCTCTACTAATATATCTCTTAAAAATTATTCTTAGATCTATTTTGGCATCTCCGATTACGTAAATTCCCTTTATAATAATATAATAATTAAATTAAATTAATATACATTAATACGCATGTACCTAACCACATGTACCCAACGTGTCACTTATTGTAACATGCATTTATGTTATGGAGGCATTAATTAAGGAAGTAAACACTCCCAACAACACCTTCAAATGATCAAAGCGGTTCTTGGAATACCTGATACCGTAATAGGTAACAAGAGTTTTTCTCGATAAACGCTAAACTTGCAATTAATTGCTTGTTACGAATCTCTGTGACAGTTAACAAGACCGACAGTGTCCAAAGAGATTCGAAAATATCAAAGGGACTCAAAGAGTTACATGGTTCGGTTATCTAAATCTCATTCCCCCCCAAAACAATTTTGGTAATTAAGATCTTACCATTATAGCGAGGTCACATGTGATCACTGGTAGATAAAATTCATTTAAGAAAACTTAAATAATTGTGAAACAGCATGTTCATTCATCCCCGCGATTGCAAATGTGATATACCTACTTCGTGTATGTATTTTTAAAAAATACCTCTTATAAAGACCCCGAATCATAA
>NW_025784406.1:0-25329 GCF_021130785.1 Homalodisca vitripennis
ATTGTCGAAAGAATGAATGAAATCATCAAGGGGGGAACGAAACGTTCTTTAACCTTCAAAAACTTTCGCAAACGAGTTGATAATGATGAAAAAAACCAATCACCTTTTATCTAAAAGATAAGGGGGGCTATAAATAGCTTACCTCCAAACGTCTTTCAAGAAAAGACTAGAAGATAAAACATTATCAATGGTATCGAATCAAGAACCTCTTACAAAAATTACATCCAGAACACTAATTTCGACCTTTTATACTCCATAATAAAAAATTGCTTGTTAAATTTTTTCTATCTCAATGGAGTCAGTTTTAATACCTACTCAATAATCAACTTAATATTCAATAATAAAGACACTTTGTTAACGACTGAAGACGAAAACAATGTAATTCTGGTTTAAGGCTAAAGATGTTTGTGAAATATTAGATTAAGAAAAAAACAAAAAAACGCAATTAAATTAAAATGGTGATGATGATGACGAAAATCATCAATATTTTTTACTTAAAAAAAACAAGGGGCTATTCAGAATGTCCCCTTAACACATCTTTCATCCTGACACCTGTTTTTATCAATGAACCAGGTCTCTCTACAAAATAAAAATTGCTTGTTAAATTTTTTTCTATCTTAAATGGAGTAGCAGGTTCCATAGATTCTAAGAAATAATCAACTAAAATTTCAATAATAAAGAAAATTTTTAACAATTGTTTGACGAAAATAATGAATTTTGGTTTAAGGCTAAAGATGTTGGCCAGAAATATTGGAATATAACAATACAGAAAAAAGCGGATTGAGAGAATAATGTCCGATTGAAGGTGACAAAATCTCAATAACTTTTATCTAAAAGATAAGGTAAAGCTCCTCGAGGGCCACCTACAGCAAAATTATTCACAAAAGAACTATTTTCATTAATGAATCAGGGACTTTATTCGTTATATTTTTAAGAATCTACACATAAAATAGATCAGCAAAAAGCTTTCAACAATGGGGGTTACGTAGAGATGTTTTTTACCAAAGCATTCGTGAAATTTGAGTTGTAGTACAAGCACTTGTAAAACCAGAAGATTAAATATTTAAGAGGACGAAGTTAAACCACTTGCAAATTAAAAGAATGAAATAAAAAACGGAAAATAATCGCAAAAACAAAGTGTAAAAAAAAAATTGACTTAAATTGAAACCAACCTTGTTTTGTAAAGATTTTGCTAAGAAAAAACACCATGATTTTTCTGTATTAATTAAGAAGAATCACATGTGGGAAATATCCCTTATTACGTTTAATGCAGAGCCTTCAAAAGAGAGAAATACCGAAAAAGATTGAAACATCTAAAAATAAATTAAATCCCTGGAATTAGAGATTTTGTTCATTGATGACGAACCAAATTTCCATATCAATCACTGGAATATAACCAAATTGAAAGAAATCTTTTAGAATATCTTAATACAAAGCAACGGAAAAATCATATTATACTACAAATTATGGCAGAATCCCTCGACTGATTTATAAGAATATACTAAATTACACGATGAAAATGTTTTACTCAATTTTTGAACTAAAAACTCTTGAAATGTACTATGATATTTTGTTTGTGTAAAATGGTTTTTGGATAATTTATTTAAACCATTTTATAGTTTGCTTCCACATTCACATTGAGTATCTTCAATTAAATATCACATCTAATGGTGATTCCGCGATCCCTTTACACACATCTTTACAATATGAGTCTTTCTTATCTCTACTATAGTGATGACTATTAAACTCTGAAATTTTTTTTAGTTTCTTTACATTTAAGACATTCTTTCTCTTCCAAAGTTAATTTTTCTATTTTATCATACAGCTCTTTATGATACTTCCTATAACAATCTTTACAATTATAAATAATTCCATCTTTTCTAGTCTTATCTTTATAAAAATTCTTCAAAACCTTTTAATTCTTTGCACATTGAACATTCTCTTTTGGGCCTCCATTTATATAGAAAAAATCTTTGACTTTCTCAATTCATATTCATAAAACTTTCCGGTTATTTCTTCATTATTTAAATCTTTTATACTATAAGTTACAGGATCTGTGTTATTAATTTGATAAATCACAAAGATTTCTCTTGACCAATGTGTTCTTATATTTGTTCGAAAATGTTTGTTTTTTACTAACAATTCTTACATGACCATTGACTTTAAAATTTAGTTTTCGTGTGAATTTCTGGTGGAACATACTTGAAAACGGTCTCTAATAACTCCTTTTCTGCATCCTTATCTACGTCTTTGGGCTTCATTTTGATTGTGCTGTGAACTGTATCGTTATAATTGTTTTACGATTTTTTGAAGAATATCGATCCATTTAAAGTTTTTATTAATCTCAAAAATTACTTTCATTCTCTCATTTTGAGTTCTGTTATATCTCTCTACAATACTTGATTTCTCTTCGTTTTCAGTATGATAAATCTTAATGTTGTATTTTCTCAAAACTTCGTTAAATTCTTTATTTTTAAACTCTAAACCCTTATCTGTATGAAGCTAGAATTTGGCTTGTCGGTTTGTGATTGGATCTTTATCGCGTCTTTTTACTATATGATCATTTCGAAAGGCTTTTGAAACATCTTTGAACCGTTTTTTTTTTTTCTTTTGATAAGCTCTTATGACCAAGCACGTATGTTTGGAGAAAGTATCAATTAACATTTAAACATATACTTGGAATCCCATCCATTTTGATCCGAATCAGTTAGAACATTTATACAAGCTAAATCTGCTTTGCCCATAAATCCGTCAATTCATCAACTAATGTTATAATTTTTTTTTCTCTTTTTAATAACTTTCTTCAGTACTGTTTGCAATGAATTTTCTTCTAGCTTCAATCTCGATTTCTTCCTTAATTCTTATGATTCTTTCTTTTATCTTGTTTTTCATTTGGATTCTTTTATAAATTTACTCTTAATTTTGTGCGTTACATTTTTGAAGACATTTTGCCGTGTCAAATTCTGATACAACCCTTTTATTGGAGTTTTTGAACGATTTTTAGAATCTGATATTTTTCGTTGTTTTTTTTCTTGCATTTGTGGCAGTGGAAAATCAAATCATCTTCCATTTAACATGTCAAAGTTTCCAAGTTTATTTTAACTCAATCATAGATATATCAGGATGTTGCTTTCATTTTTTTATAGTCCATAAGGGACCGTACTGTATCGATCCTTATTTTCCTAGAACGAATTCTCTTTATCATCTTTAGCCGTTCACAGCTGCCAGAAAAACTTGTTGTATGGTAACTGTTGTACATATTCCATGTTTATAGCTTTTTTTATTACAGTCATCTCCCCCTAAATTCTTCTTTATCCTTTCGAAACAAACATCTCTTACAAGTTTTCGATATTTATTGTTTTTATTAGTACAACGCTTCTCCATTGAATTCCCTTTACCACCTAACTGGGATTTTTGTCTCTATTAGAATATTTGTACGAGCTACATCTTTTGTATCTTAAACCACAAATAGAATTATCTTCTATAATACTTCTCGCTATTTAGTTCGTCTTATTGAATTTTTCCTATTACTTTCCTTATTTTTAGTAGTGAAACCATTCATGATCTTTATGGGATAATCGCTCGTATCAAAAGTCCTCTATAGTTTTCTTTAAATAATTTTTAAAAGGTATCTCGTTTTCAATTCTAGGAAATAAACCTGTCCCTGTATCCAATGTAACAACAGAATTCAAATCTGTATCAAACTTCATTAATTTTGTATGTATTAACAAACTCGTACATTAGCAATTTTGAGAGGTCGAGAAACTGAAAATCCTATGTAAATCGGTTTGTTAGTTAAATTTAACCTTTTGTTTAGTAAACATGTGACGACTACGCTATAACCAGTATGTCGTCAAAGATGTTAAAGCATTTGAAAATTTGTTTTCTTAGCTTGTTCATCAATTGAAAATTACTGTTCTTGCATTTCCACCTAGGTCTAATATCACATACCTGTTTCTCACATATTTCCATAAGATTGTTCCCAAAAACTAACTGAGTTGTTTCATAAAGCCTTTATAAAAGTCCTTCTCAAAGTCACTTATAGCCTTGGTTCTCATACATAGTATTAAAATCGATATAATTCTTTCATGAAAGGTTTCTTCTGATCAAATACCGCAATAAAACCCCTATTCACATTGTTTTAAAATCATACCTTGTTTCTAGATAGAATTTTCAAATTTCCTAGAATGAAACAACCATATTCCTGTTTTTGTTTAAAAGAGTTGTGGACAAAATGATTGTTTTTTTAAAAAATGTTCTTGGAGCAAGAGGTAAATCTTTGGTGATGTTCATAGGCAGGCGCAAATATTGTTGGATATTCAAGATCCAACTTCTAAAATATATCCATAATTCTTCGGTCGCCAGTGAGTTCCAAAAATTAGTTTCTTTCCCATTCTGTCCTGCTGTTGTATACGTTTTTAGGAATCCATTCCACTTTGATTTCCGTTATATGGTAAAATTTTTGCATAAGTCCATAACCCATAAAAGGGTTGTTTGCATCGACGTACAAGACAGATAGGTTTTCAGGTTTTGTCTTATTAAAATCGTTTTTCAAATATGATTTGTTATTATGCTTTAACATATCGTTTAATACCAGTTGAGAAATTGCCTCCTCGCGAAAATACCTTTTTTTTTGCGGATCAATCAAAATACATAATTATAAAAACACTAATTAATTGTAAATTCTAATATTCGTTAATTTTAAACATAGCATCCCCATGCCAAAGACTGGGAGCTGTTTAGAGTAGTGTGGCATGGATCAAGTTTTATAGCAATTCAAAAACAAATATTCCCCATAAAATTTTTTCAAAGATATCCAGCGAGCAATAGAACATCTGTGAAATGTTATAGAGATCGGAGTAATTTCCTAATTTTTTCCTCTTTTTAAATTTGTTCCAAACATTTAAAGTATGTTTGAAAATCTTTTACTTTCTCCAGATATGCTGCCTCATCTGTCAAAAGGTGAATAGAAATCTTGAAGTTCGTCCAATTGCTTTCGTGTGTAATCAAGTTTTTCAATACTGTCTATAAATTCGTAAGGAAATATATGCCTTTTTCCAAGATAGAATTTTAAAGATTTTCCTTCTTTCGTCCATTTGGTTTGTCTATCTAGAATAAATAGGCGTTCAGACACCATCTTGTATAAAATGATTTAGTGATGTTTGAAGTCTATCTCTCTTTAGATTTTTTAGGCATAACTTTTCTATAGAACGGATGCCATAAAGTCTGAACGAAATCTACGAAAGAAAACTTGAGATGAACCTTTTCCTTCCTCTTTAGGTTTTTTATCATCTTCAAAACTCAATATCCATATCCCAGAATTTAACAGAATAATTTATATTATTTTCTCATCCTGTGTTTTGCGATCAGAATTCGAACATATACCATACTGTTTTTTTTGTGGTTGCAACTCTTTGTATGGTACAAATGAGCATCGTAATTTGACATTATTGTGGCAGAAAACAGGGAAAGGCTATATTTGAGGAATATTTTGAGATTCAAGTTACAAGATAAATGAGCCAGCACCTCTAAATTTAACCTGTTAAAAATGAACAATGATCCTCGTACTTTTTTTCTTGTTTGAATTATCAAAACCATCAGCAATATTTCGCCAAATATGACAAACGTTTGCAATTTTTGTGTATGAAATTTCTTCTTCTTCAGTCAATTTTCATCCATGAGGTATTTTATTTCTTAGAATTAATACTTTTTTAGCTATGTATTTTCGATAATTTATTAAGTTCTTCAAACAATTTTGGTCAGGAACATTTGGCAAATCATCTTCAATTTTTTGCTCGATAAACATATCGGCTTGTAACATACGAATTGGTCACATTAAGACACTAAGTATAGAGGTAAAAACCATATGGAATGTGCTTCTGAATCTTTGGTTGTGATCGAGTTTTTGCGGATTGTTTTTGCATGTGGGAATCTTCTCTAATATATTCTTTCAAAATCCCATATAAATAAGCGTAAGGATAAGAAAATTTCTTTGATAATTAATAAATGTTGTTGTTTGACCTGGAAACGTGCCATAATTGGCTTACAAACTACTTCGTGATTTTTACAAATTTCCTAAAATGTCTGTTAAATCTTCTCCAGATTTGTAAGACAACATGGCTTAAAACATCTTCTGCATAGAAATTTTTTATTTTTTTACACTTAGATTAACTGATGAAAAATACAAGTTTTGTTTAAAATCTGTTATCAAAACATAATGAGATTTTTCATCTTTGTTTTCACATACAAATAAATTGATTTTCTAATTTGTATGGGCGTCATAAACTTTCTTGAAATATTGCAACGGGAACAATATTGAGTTTATTTCATCAAAACTATAGACATTTATAGACTATTTTTTCGGATAATTTATACACTTTGTCTTTTGACTGCTTTTCGTTTTTCAAATAATTGTATATCTTTTAAAAAGACATTGGATACTCGAAAACCTGAAAAATATCTCGGTCATTTTAACAAATTTTTTCATATTGTTTTTTTGATCTTTTCTGCAGACCTCTCATTCGGTTTTTCAATAGCGCAATCGGATAGAATAAAATAAAAGCAATAATCATCTTTATTTTTTGATATTTATACAAGCTTTCTTATCTTTGATTTTCTTCTTTGGTAAATCGATATATGAAATCCTGCGTTTCACATAAATTTCGTGTTTATTAAGGCTCCAAAATCAGTATGTTTTACAGCGACAAGCGTTTTAAATCAAATTGAAAGATGGTCCATTCCAGAACCCTCGATTTTGGATCGATTTGTCTGTTTCTCGATGATGTTAATTTGATTAATATTGTTTTTAGAAATAAAAGTCGTTTAATTGTCAAAAGAATCCATTCGTCTGCTTTTATAGTAAAAGTACATTGGACCAAGTTTTGTGTTTCAAATCATCAACATTCATCATCAACCGTTCCACTAAAGTTCGGTTCATATATCCACATTTTCCAAAGAGCGATATATCCTTTTACTGTTTTTTCACACAGTATTCCCTTTGAAATTTTTTTTCCTATTAAACTCTTAATCCTTCTGGCCTGCAAAAATAGAAAGATATTTGTAAAGTGGTAATGAAATTGTATCGTGTTAAATTCGTTAAAAAATGTATTGCCCTTTGAAAAGACCCGTGTACTATGACGATAAAACTTCTACTTCATAACTTCTACACATTCCAAATGATATTTTTCAGATTTTGTGTTATTATCAATTATCCTTTAACAGATCAATTTTCAGACTTTGTTTTTAATCATTAGTTTTTCGATAGAGAGCCAATTTTTTTCAGCGATTGAATTAATTTTTTTCATCATTAAATAGATTGAGATTTTTCTTTTCAAATTTGAAATTTCTCTTTAATTCTCGTAATTGTTCAATATTGAACATCTTTTCGTGATCGTCAATTTGATTTCTCTTTGGCCCATTGTCTTAAATGATTCAATTCCTTGTAGTAAAATGTCTTTGTTCTTTAAGTGAATCTTTTGAGTTTGTAATGTCGATCGAAGTTTCTTCTTAAAATTTCTTTTTTGCAGAATGGACATGACATTTTGTCACCCCGCCATTTATTAAGGAAAATTTTGAATGCTTCAATTTTCACTATTTAGTAAAAATATCTTTTTTATTAAGGAAAAATCAACTTTTATGGTTAAAATCCGCAATAATTTCAGTAGATTTTCAGGATTTTTCAAAAAACTCTAGTGTGTTTGCACATTAAGATGCGCGATTTTGACCCTAAAAACCGTGTTTTTAGGGTCAAAACCCCGGGATTTTGTATTTAAAAAATGTTGATTTTCAATTTTGTTACTAAATTTTCTTCCTACTAAATAATGGAGCTACTAAAGGAGCTGAATGAAGTTGGTGAACTAAGATTCAAAGAGTATAAGAAATTAATGGAATTAGAAGAAAAAAAGAAATATAAGATTTTGAATTTGGAGAAACTGAAAGATAAAATTTGGGATGACTATAATTGCCGAGTTGGAAGATTGTAAAAGTACACTTGCCAAACAGATTTTTGACTGTTTTGGATGAAAAAAAGATTAAAGAATTGAACAAAAATGAAAAATTACACTTGGTTGTTACTGGAAAGGAAAGACTATTAAAGATAAAGACTGTGTTACAATTAACTTCGTGGAATAAAGATTTCGAAGATTTCTGGATTTTTTCATTAAAACAGCTTAGAAATTAGAAGCCTACAATGAACAGTAAAACAGCTATAGATTCGGTTAATTTTTCATTCGTGAGTTACAGATTAGTTTATTGTCCTTTAAACAGTATTATTACGTTGATTTTCTGTTTACTCCAAAAAGTGCGCTAGAACCCTTACATTCATATCTACTTATTACTCCATATTACAGGGTTATCTTCATGTTAGAATAATAAATGGTGAACACAGGTAATGTACAGACTGAAGATGGTTATTACCGAAACACGTGTATGAAATAAAACAAATTTTTAAAAAGGGTTTCAGTTGACCATTAATTATTGTAAAACACACACACACACACACACACACATATATATATATATAATATATATATAATATATAATATATCATAACGAATTATTCATCAAGCTTGATAGAAGGCAAATTAAATTAATGACATAATCCTATAACATTAACTGTCCACAACTGGTAGAATATTATGGGGTAACGTAAAAATAAGCCCTGCTTGATGCGATGAATCAATCATTCTTATTTGCTCACATTCTCTGTTATTGGGAAAACTAAATAATCATATACCAACATTAATGTTATTATAACATTGTGGGAGAAAATCACTCTCATATCATGATAATCGCTAATTCAAGGTGTAAATAACAATCATTGTCAGAGGTTGTGATTTCATTGCCATTTCAAGAAATAAAAACACACACTACTTATTTATTTCAATTAATCGCTAAACCAAGAGTGTCATTCCAAGGGTAATTAATGAGCATTATCTAGAACGTAATCAACACTAAATTAATTTGGACCTGTTATCGAGTTATTATATGGTCAGTTTAAACGAAATATGTTTGGTTTATCGATTAATATGTAAAGGAATATTTCATATAACTTTGGTAAACTGAAATTGGTTTGTGACGTGAGAGTGTTTCTTAATAAATTTAAAATCAGGTAATACACTGTTTACTAACACTTTCTAAAACTAAGCACGTTTAAAGGAAGACTCATATAAATTGCTTGCGAAGCCATCAGTAACTGCTATTAGTATATTAATTACTCATTATGGATCACTGCTTAATATTCATGATTCCCTATTTTTAAAAACTAAATATCTAATTGAAACAGTAGTACTTACTTACATTTCGGACCAATATAGAAAGGTTTTGTTTTGCAGTTATCACTTTAAGTATTATATGGAAAGCTTTACAGGCTTGCATTTATTTAATTTATTCAAATGTAGCATTCATTTAAAGTGCCATGCTTTTCTGTCCTTTATGTTTCAGGTCTATAGCTCGATCAAATAAGATATACATTATCAATACAATTTTCATTATAGCCATTTTGGAATATTCTTTACGTTTATTTTAAATCCCATGAAATTTTGTTTACTATTTTATGGTAGGCCAAAGTTGTATACTTTATAAATTTCTCACATGTGTATTTGGCAGGAGATTTAACATCTTCTTTTCTATTCAAACCTGTACTGGCATTAAAAAAAGGATACTTGACTTATATCTAGACAACCCTGTAACCTGAAATCTTGCAGTATTGGGTTTGTAAAGGATGATTAATACATAATGTAGTCTACTGTGAAGGATAACTGATGAAGTGGATGAAACGTCCTTAAGTGTTCAACTTAGACTGGAGAGGGTGGAGCTGGCATTGCTATCCACTAAAATAAAATCACTAATATATAGGCCACTATTCTCTCCCTCGTGGGATGTTGAGAGAGGGTGGCCACCATCTCCATTTTACTTATTCATAATTCTCTGTGACTCAGAATGTAAGAGTAAATTTATTTCCAGCGTTAAGTGCATAGAAAGGTTTCTCAATTTATTGTCCTAAACGAAGAAGAAACAGCCTTAGAAAGTACACACAGATTATTCAAAGATCTTATAAAAAATATTCTATAGAATAATAAAAGTACAATAATGTTGAAAACTTTAAAAAATATTGAAGAGTTACTGTTATATATAAAATATACAAAGTATGAGTGTATGTCACACCTTTGACATTGTACGGAATTAATGAATGTATTTTATTAGTGAATGCCTGTCTGAGTCCCAATTAAGGTCGTATGGACAATGCATAATTAAGCCGCAGCTGTTCGTCCTTTCAACCTTTACACAAAGGTACCTTGTACTGTCCCGAGGCCATATGTCAAAGTCACTAAGTTAAATGTATATACGAGCGCATACAGTGAAGTTACACTCTAACAATTCTATTGTAACAGAATGACTTTGCACTAAAACTCCATAAATAAAAGAACCTAACTACTAAATAATACGTTTATAATTTTTCTATAAAATATAAGTAATAATTAAAAGGATATAAAAAGTATTAATTTAAGTTTAATATGCATTTGTCCTATTTAAAAAAAACAAAAATCTTTAAATTAAATACTAAGGTCCGACTTTAAAATTTTTTGGCATAATAGTCTCATTTTGTTTGCTATATGCAGATTTGTCCTAAGATTTTTTTAAAAACTGCAAGGGTCTAAAAACAAGTCTTATTTTGAGTCTCTCCTACGTAATGTCTGTCGGCACGATGTCCATATGAGAATAACTTACCTTATTCACTTGAACTTTTTTGTCATGAATTTAGAAGTCCTTTTGCAACAAAATTTAATAATACAAGAGGTCCTTGGATTCTATAATCTGATGATAGATTCAAAAACAATTTAAATTGATCACTGGTGAAAGTAACAATGATAGCAATGATAAGGCATAAAGTCAAACAAAATTTTAATCCGGCTACTTTTTGCACATCTCATCAGTAAATAAACCCTTTTTCCCTCTTTTCTTTAAAATTGTCCAAATTATAGAAAAAATGTGTGGATCTATATTCCTTATAAAAAAACTATATTTTCTTTCAGGAACTTAAAATATCTTCAATAATACTTATACTAATTATAAATTTTTAACCTATGAATCATGTGTTTTATTACTATTAACAATATTAAAATTTAATATTTTAAGCATAATATATAATTACAATATTACAAATTTATGGTCAATACTATTTTAAAATTGTAACTTCTTGTTCCAAATGAGTTTATAATAATATTTCTAACGTAATCGTAAGTAAAAACTTGCTTAATTGCAAAAGGTATACTGACGGAGAACAACTCGTCGCCAACGCTTAGACCCATGAATAGATATGTATTATAACCAATCTCGATAATATGTGTATATAAATAAAGTTTCAAGACACAAAATACATATCAAAGCTAAATATTTTGTAGATATTCTGCAAAATTCTACTCTTGACACTAAACAAGTATAAAAAAGTTTATTTCAATAGATTATGACTTGGTCAAATATAAAAATAAATTTTAACCCCTAGAAAATATAGCTACTGCAGCAAGAAATAAAATATGTCTGTCCCACTTGATTAATACGCATCGCGAAATCATTCAATTTGACGTGTTTATTTATTATTGGACTGGTGAAATGTATGCCAACACTTTCAGAACAGTAAATACCAAGTTAATGCCGCTGCACTGTTACTGTATCATGTAAACGCGTTCAACTGGAACTTTGTGATAAAGGTTAGCATAAACTATCGACATTACTACTGATAATCTCGTGCTACTGAAACTCCCCGTCATTTCAGCGAAACGTGCTCACATGGTGTATATAAATGTTTGGATTACATTTATTGGCTGAGTGGTAGAATAGCCTATGACTTAAGAACTGTAAAATTTATATGTATAAACTGTTTGTTCGTCAAAACTCTTATACTTGGATTTAAAAGGTAGCAATGATGATAACGAAAACATTGCAGAATAAGGGCTATTTATTAAAACCTGAGTATTGTAATATAAGTGATTACATTTTTAATGTATTTAATACTAAGTAAACCACCCGCATGAATTATCTCTGGAGAGATTTCGTTTTGAAAGAACCTGTAGACATTAAATCACTTAATAGGGTTGGTACAATTTCTCTCTTTTATCTTCGGGAAAAAGTAAAACTTTCTAATCTGTATCATGATCACAAGTTAATTTCAATTATGATTTGAGTTATAGACTTGAAAGCATGCAACGTGCGCTAACCTTCTTACAGGATACTGATGTTTTGTAAATAATTTAGAAATCATACCAGTTACGCAATGTGGTTTCAACAGAATATTCTTTGCATTTATACTCCTAGCTTTTCAGTATTTATTAATTCCTAAACTCTTATATTATATTATATTGATGGGTTATTCACACCAGGAAATATAATATTTTGAAAATATTCTGAAATAATTATATTTTCAAAACACCTACAAATAAATTCAGTTTTAACATCGTTATGTTAATGTTGGGAACAGTTTGTAATATATAAGAAGTAATATTTAAAAATAAATATAAACTTAACATTTTTTTAGTTCCACAAGAAATTAAATTTATTAACTAAAGATAACATGTTTTAACTAACATCTGTTGTTAAATGTAGCTATCCAAATACATAATACAGACGTTTCCAAAAAGTTTACTTTCCACCCTAAACAAACAATAGCTAATGGAATTGAAGTAAAATAGTTTTGTTGCAGATATTTAATAAAAACTTCTTATTATGGTACTTGGAAAAAAACATACAGAACTATCTTAAAAAATTCAAGCAACGATTTACTGTAAATTAAAATTAGCTTGAAAAGCAGAATAATTTGGTTGTACAAAAAAATCTTACATTATGAGTTCCATAAAAGTTTATATAACTATACATAGGGAAGCCAAAGAAAAATTTAAAACGTTTAAACATCCTAGAAATGCTATAAAAACACTCAAGCACTGGAGTTGGATTATAAATTGTGAATAATCTCAATTTAATATTCATAAACTCCATTCATAGATTAAAAACCATATGTTATTTTAGAAGGAAAAAAAACTCGAGGATAAAAAATGTTAGTTTTAAATAAATTGTTCAAAAAAGCAGCTCGTATAATAAAAATTTCTAAATATTTTGAACATGAAAAATTACACTATTGGGTATTTTGAATTGCATAATATATGTTTTATGTATTTATTGTATAAATATTAAAATTATACTACAAATTATAAAATAATAAGTGTTTTCTATTCATATTGACTAACGGCAAACTCTCAACATAGAAGCTGACTCAAGTCAAGAAGAATGATGTTTTCTATTGAGTTAGCACTAAAACTAAATTTAAAGCAAATGCTTTAATTACTAGTCAGTAATTAATTTACATTTATGTACATATCAAGAAGCAAGCAGAGGACAAAGTTGTGTCCTGATGTTCAGCAGATTCATTCACAGAGACTACTAGAGCTAAGGTCTCGTTGTGATATGATCGGGCCTTAGCTTTATTAGAAGGCCTTTAAAAAAAAATATTAGAAAATGTGGGAAAGAAGTCGGTAAAACTGCAAGAAGCACAAGAATAACAAACACGTTGTCATCCATTAAAACGCTAAAGTGGAAAAGTTAGAGTCCAGCTTTTCCTCGTCGTTTTTAAATTTCCAGGAAACTTAAATAAAATGCTTACATTAAGGAAAAATGCTTGTATAATACTATTACAAACTGCAACCCATTTTGTGACAAAAAGGTAACAATGTATTTTAGTTACTACATTTTTCTATAGCACCGTTCTCTATTCTATGAGAGTGTGATATACTCATTATTTTTATTCTTCAGGTCAGAATGTATAAAAGCCTAGTTCCTGAAAAATGTCCTTATAGAAACATTATTACAAATGGACCAAGACGTGTATAAATAAATATATTTGTTAAAATAGAACATGTTTTAGGATTATTTTAAGGTTTTATAGGTTTATGTGTGTGAGAGTTTTAGGAAAATGACATGCCAAATTAACATAATGAATGCAGCTGGCGTTTTATACCTCTTACTCTGTCCTCAAACGCCGTTACATTTTTTCACGACATTTGAAAGGATTTTAAAAAATATAATTAAACAATACATTCAATTTTTTTTAAATATTGAAACAAAAGCCATTGGTCCTTTCTCATTTACAAATGCTATTAATGTAATTTATATTAAAATCGACATGTGAGTGATAATAATACTAGAAATAAAACAACATCAAAACAGAATATTTTTTCATAGTGATTTTTAACTTAAGACTGAATGAAATTATTTAAAATTTTATGTTAAATCACGGCTATTTTGAGGTATTCAAAGATAGGAATATATTCATATAAATATTTTCTTGCTAGTAAAACGAAAATATTTTAAACGAATTTAAAATATTTACTAGCAAAATACCTATATATCCTCATTTTGATCCTCAAATTTCAAAATACACTTAATGGGCTATAAGGAAATTTTCTAGACATCTACATAGGAGGATAAATCCTCAGACTTGAAGAAATATTAGCTAACAGTTTACCAAAACCTCTGAGCAAACACTCACCATCATTGGACTCAGTGTTGTTAATATATAAATAAAGCCTTATGCAAACTATATAAGTCTATAGGTAATTTTGTTTTCAAGATTTTATGCGGAGAAACAGACAGACAGACGGCAATGAAGTCCCCTAAATCATAGGTTTTGCTCAAGCTAAAAGAGCAAAGTGTCCTCAAAATGTCAACTTTTAATACAAAATAATTACTTAATATAAATATTTCGGCATTTAAAATTTATAACAACATATATTATCAATAATTATGTAGGAAAGAAATAGATTACTATTTTGTAAAATAAAAAAACAACCTTAATTCCATTTGTCGCTATCTTATTTAACACATCCAGCCAAAATATAATTTTTTTTAAAGAGACATTAACGTTTCATGTAATACAAAATTTCTTATTTAGTTATTTCTTCGTTTCCATCCTAGTTACACATAAGATCAGTTAGAATATAAACTAACACTCACCCAAATCGTAAGGAATGTCATGAGCCTTCATCGATTCCATGGTTCCTTATAAATAAAGTGAATATTCTTGAAAAATTACAAATCTAGAGTTCATTTCATGTTTGAGATATCGTACAGACAGTCAAACATACAGACAGATAAACATAAAGATAGACAAAAATTAAAAACTATTCCAGCTCCACAAGTTATATGCTTCGGTAAAGCTCATCCAATTATCTTTTAAAAACGTAATTTTGTTATATCAAAACACTGCAGGTGACGTAACTTGTTATTTTTATCTCTCGAGGCACTGCAAAATATGAATTTTAGATGTTTCTGCTGTTCGCACAATGTCTTGTAAACCAACTAACCTATATACTAGAAATTTTTCTTGTCGTTTAATTTGTAGCATGTTGCATGTTCACTGTATGCAATTTGGTTTGAACGTTACCTAACATTTCTATATCGATATTATAGGTAAGAATTATGGCAACGTGACCATCACTATATGATTCTGAGGGTATAATCTTCTTATAAACTGCTATTAAACCCAACTTAATACGAACAACATATGAATAAATCTAATAATGTTAATTTAAAACGAATAAATCTGTAGATATTAAATTAATGAAGCTATACAGACATGATCGCGGTCAATGTTTAGTGTATGTGCGACCATTTTATTTGGATATGATTAAATTGAAAGCTATAATTTAGAAGGATAAGTTATTTTCTGTTTTTGCCTGCAAGGAGTTGTAAATATGTCTTCCCTGAATAAATTTTAGTAGGTCTCTAATTTTCTCCAAAAGCATCTCAAGACTCGAATGCGCTATGGACTTGCAACTTTCTATAACATCATAGTGAAGCCTGTTACGCGGACACGTGGAGTGGGTATACTAATAATTTTGTTTAATTTTATGCGGTAAATAAGTACAACAGCTTATATCATTGGTTGGTATTGCATAATATATAAGTTTTAACAACAAAGTAGTAAACCTTACCTAGTAATCACAAGATAATCACGCCATAAGATACACTTTATGATGTTAGAGATAGGTCATCAGGTTTGAATGACAGAATCCATGACGGAGTACAACAATTTAACACAAAAATATTCTTTATCGAGTAAGAGTCGACCACTGGAAAAATATAACACTCGGGATTCAACAAATCCTTGGCTGACAAAGCAGTTGTTAGCTAAATGGACTCGTACACGCCAGTTTATAACGTAAATCAATTCCAGAATGCATGGAACTGTAGTTGGAACAAATATAGGCTAAATGATGTGCTTTGATTCATGTACAGCTTTACTTAAATGAAGGAATTTAGAGACTGTATAAATTCACCATTTCTAAATAAATACAAATTATAAAAAAATATAATATTGGTGTTAGTGTTATTGCATATATTTCAATAATTATCGTGCAAATTAAACATATAGATGCATGGTGTGCTAAGTTTTAGTTATAGGAAATAATTGCTAATTATTTAATCGTAAACATTGAGCTGGCTCGTTTTCAAATTAAAACTTAGTAAAAAGACGATGAAAGGCAAGTTTATATCAGGAACGGTTTACCTTCAAACTATTTAGTATTATTTAAAATCTAAATTAAATACAAAATTATTACGTCATTTAACCTTATTAGTCTTTAAAGGTGGTATAAAAAGATGGAATAAAATAAATAAAATTTTAGTAACTAAAATATAATGAAATTGTGGAATTATTTGTTTATACAAACTAGAATTCATTTTAACTCAATTTAATCCCATTTACTAAAGTTAATTAAGAGGTTATAAGTAGAAAATAGAACATGCTAATTAATAAATAAACCAAAACCTCATTATATATTTTAAATAATTTATATGTATAAATTATAACTGAAAATTTGATTATAACAGTCAGGTAGTGAGCTCCTGGATAAGAAAGGGACCGATTAAATGAAAATCAGTCACATAAAACTGCGTTTTGACATCAAATTGACTTGAGAAATCGGTGCCAATAGTATGCGATATATAGGTTATATATATATATATAGTCTTAATGTGTTTTAGTTATATTATGCAAGACTTTATATAGAGGTTTTGTTATGGATATAGTTTTATATTGATACCACGTTGAACATGCTTATGTTACAATTATTCCAATAATTCTAATACTCATTTCGATGTTTGTTAATATTGCAATAACGTAAAAATAAAAAAGATAACAAACTTGCATTACACATTTTTTTAATTATATACATGAGAGCAAAAATCAATAAAATAATTTTGGCGTTGAAGAATATGATACACGTGAGGGGATCTTCGCTTGCGCGTGATAGTGCGTTACTAATCATAGCAAAAAATAAAATTTTCTAATGTATTTTTATTTGAATAATTTTACTTCCTACTATGATGAAATTGAATATATACTACTCGCACTACAATGTAATAAATAACGAGACTTTTTATTGCATTACATCGCTCTTTCATTTGAATACCCCCTAAAAGAAAGAAAAATAACGGAGAGAAAATCTTTATTTCCTGTGTCAATATGTGACTACTACTACGCAATCTGTAGATTGTTAATATTATAAACACAGTGTGTTTAATATTCTTATTAGTACTTAGAGGGATTAACTGGTTTTTATCAATAAGGTGTGACAAACATAAAAAAAAAACATGTACAAATATGAGGTTACAAAAGTAATAGTACCAACAGGGCTTCGAAGAGATGCGTGCCGTGGGTAGAGGATTTAAACCTGGATGTTTTTGGTGTTTCGGAAACTTGGCTGAATGAAAGTAAATCTTCTGATGAGTTTGCGATGAGTGGATATTCATTGTTTAGGAGCGACAGAAAGGGAAATGCAGTTGCCTCCAGAGGTGGTGGAGTGGCACTATATGTGAAGAACTGCCTACAATTTTCGCTGAAATCACTTCAATTTGAAGATTGTAAATTTTCCAGAGCATATTTGTGGAATATTGAAGTGTAAAAGTGAATCTTTCTGTAATTTGCATTTATCTACAGACCAGGAGATATGCCTTACACTTGTCTAGAGCTCGCTCTCCACTTTGTATTTTATGATATGGCCCAGTACGCAAGATAATATTGTTGTAATGGGTGACTTGAATATTAACTTGTTAGATTTATCAATCCCCAGAGACCCGCTTTGCAAATAAACTCTTTAAGAGCCTTGAGGTGACTCAGTTGGTTAAAGTTGCTACAAGGGTTACTAAAACCTGTGCAACTTTGAATTGATCACATTATTGTAAATAGCAATGTTAAATACGTACAGTGTGACGTCGTGGATATGTCAACCATCTATGACTCAAGAGGTGTTCGAGTATCTGATCACAAGATGACATATGTCGATATAAAAACAAAGAAATCAAGAAGGCCTCCTAGATTTGTTACTTATCATGACTTCTCCCGATTTGACATTGACAAGATGATACATTGTACCGTCCAGTATTAGGTGGGAAGATGCTATGTCTATGAACAATGTAGATGGACATTCTAGATTTTATTAATTCTGCTATTATTCAAGTTTATAATGAAAATGCACCTCTAGTACATAAGAGAAGTGACCAGAAAGAAATCTCCATGGAGAAATAAACAAATCATTCAACTAACTATAGAAAAAGATTATTATAAGAAGAAAATGCTATCTACAGGAAATGAAACTTGTAAAAAAACATATTGTAAGGTTAGAAATATGCTCAACAATGAAATAAGACGATAAAAAAAAAATATTTTAGAACTGAAATGGAGAAATGTAAAAGCTCTAGAGACTTTTGGACTAAAATAAGGACAAGTGGTGTCACTGATTCATTCGATCCAGCCATACCCAACTTTGTAAAAGATTTGGAAGAAATCAATAAGTATTTCGTTGGTATGGGCTTAGGTATCATGGCAAATGATTATTGCGTACAGTTCTATGAAAGAAAACAAATCAGAGAGTGTCACTTGTGATTTCTATTTCAGGAGTGTTACAAGGAGAGAAGTGCAGGAGGCTTTGAATAGCATCACATCAGAGGCAGTTGGAGCTGAAGGCATATCAATAAAAATGATTAAAATGATAAGTCCGTATTGTATTGATGCCATAACACATTTAGCTAACCAGTCATTGGCCACTTCCACTTTCCGGATGCATGGAAGGAGGCAATTGTACTGCCTCTTCCCAAAGTCAAAGCACCTTCATCTGTATCCGAGCTGCGTCCAATTTCGGTATTGCCTGCCCTGTCGACGATAATGGAGCAGCTGGTTGTTTCCACAAATGGTACAATTTTTGGAGTCGGAGAATATCATTCCAGCCTTACAGTCTGGGTTCAGGAAGGACCATAGCACTGCAACTGCGCTTTTGCTCGTTTGTGACGAGTTGCTTCACGCAAGGGCGGATAAGAAAGCATCTCTTCTTGCAATGCTGGACTTTTCACATGCATTCGACTCAATAGACCACAGGATGTTGTTGGCTGTCATGCATTTTTATGGTTTTCGACCAGAGGTGGTTTCTTGGTTTGATTCCTATTTGGTGAATAGGAGACAAAAGGTTAAAATTGGGATGGATTTCTCCTCATCTTTAAGTAGAGTTGCTGGTGTTCCACAGGGAAGTTGCCTTGGGCCCATTCTATTCACCCTGTTTTCCGCCACTATGGGTTCAGACTTGCAACATAGTCGCTTGTATTCATACGCCGATGATGCTCAACTGTGTGTTTCATATGAAGCCGGAAGAGCTGACTCAGCAGTTTCCATTTTGAATGCTGACTTAAGCATTGTCCATGATTGGTCTGAGAGGCATGGGATTAAACTGAACATGGAAAAGTGTAGTGTGTTGTCCGATTCCTTCCAATGTGGGTTCGGAGACAGTGGGTGAGGTGTTGCTTTGGCAGTGTCAGACTGAGGGAGTGTGAATCGTCAAAGCTCTTGGGCCTCATGCTTGATAGTGGCCTCACACTATCTGGTCATATAAGTGCTGTTTGTCGGCGAACACTTGGTCGACTGAGAATGCTATACAAGCATAGGCACATGTTTCCTAGAGAGACCAGGCTTCGCCTTGTCCGGCTCTGTGCTCTCTGTGATCGATTATTGCCTCCCTGTCTATGGCAACATTGTGTCTAAAGGAGATTTAGAAAAATTACAGAGGGTTCAAAATATGTGTGTAAGGTATGTATGTGGTTTAAGAAGGTTTGACCATGTTTCGGAGGCTCGACGATCGCTGGGTTTGTTGACTGTAGCTGATACTTGTACCCTGCGCTCCTCATGCCTGGTTTACAGAATCCTGACCACTGGCAGGCCGGGATATCTGAGAGAAAAACTAAAAAGCAGGTCTCAAGTCCGATCTCGCAGTACTAGACAGGATCAAGTGTTGGAGATGCCTCGCGTTCGCCGTGAATTTGAAAGAAAGCGATTTGCGTACTTTGCTCCCAAATTATATAATGAACTGTCCTCCAGCGTAACAGGCCAGGGTGTATCTGAAGCGACATACAAAGAAAATATATACAAGTATTTAATGTACAATACAAGGTGATATAGCCATATATAACTGTATGTCTAATATTGTGTTTTATTTATTAATAACTATAAAATAAGCTTTTTTTTAAGAACAATAATAAGACATGAGTCGTTTTGTAAACCAGCAATTATTGTTGAAAACCGCTACAAAATAAAGTCCTTATTTATTTATTTATTTATTTATAACAACGGTGAATTTAAGATGTGCGTAAAGACAGTATCGTCCTACCCATTTTAGAACAGTCAAATATAGCCTGTTGTATTTTTCCTTGTGGAGTGACCATACTTTTAGCTTAGAGTAGTTATGGTGTGTTTGCCGCAATCCTCGTACTATTATTCATGTGTGTAAATAGAGGAAAGTCCTAAAATAGAACTCTCTGTCTACGATAAGTATTAAAGATTAAACGATAATATTTAGGATAAACGTGGCTAGTTCCGACTTATATGACCAAAATTGCAACGCCTATTTATTGGATGTTTTGATACAGAGGGAGTGTTTCTATAGTTATGTTCATCTATATGTGATGAAATTCGGTAAATGTTTTGAATAGATAATTTTAAAATAAAGTCTGAGTCCTAGTCTCATGAAAACTACCTCGCATTTCATAAATTGCATTTATTAAGTGATTGATCATTCAATGAATAATAAACTCTCATGAAAACCACTTACTGCAGTAAAACTGATTTTTGTCTATCCAGATATATGTAAAACTACATTCGTAATGTCCTTTAATTATTATTCAAGATAAAATATATGTAAAAATTTAAATGAAGCAGACATTATTATTTAATAAAAAGAGGACAGGTACTTTTAAAGGGGTTTTATATCCAGGTCATAAAATCGTTAGTTGGAACGTCCATTGCTTTTTATTTATCTATCTGGTTACCGATGAAAGTCTATTTAATAGTTTCCCTCACGTCACCTTAATCCATCCATTATTTTTATGGTTTCCATCTAGTAAAATTAAGTTTAGGTATATAATAAAGCCATATAATTTTTAAATTCACTATGAAATTTAAAAGATAATTTTTTTTCGTGAGGTTAATTGTAACAGTTAAAATTAGCTGAACCTGCTCTTTCCATCTAATTGTGACTACAACATTAATATATATTGGAAAACTACTACATATATTGTGTATGATAAACGAGTATTGAGGTTATATTGTTTTTTATTGATGTAATTTACATAAAAATCAATTCAACTGGTTTAAAATAATAAAATAAATCAATATAAGAAGTACTTTTCTTAAGGCATGTAGGGAATAAAATAAATGTAATTAAGTTCTTATTGGCTTGTTCGTTAAAATAATCATGAATAAAAACGCATTGTTTAAATAGGTATTAGTCTATTTTTTATAAACATGTCTGGTACGATTAATAATGGATTGGTTAAAATTAATAAAATAAACCTAATAATAAATTAATTTTATGCATAAATAACCGTATATGCAACTAGAAAAAATATTAAGGTTATGTCGCGTTATAAAACCTTACAAGTGTCTTGAATTTTTTTGGAAAACAGGAAAACATTTTGAAGAAGTAAAACCTTAAACAAATTTCTATAATAATTATGGAATCTGTGAAAAACCTTGCTTAATACGCAAAGAGAAAAGGTTATTATTTAAGATTAGAATATTGTAAGCAAATATTAAGGTTTTCTTACGCTTTTATAATGGTAATTTATCCCAGTATTTAACTTATATAAAATGTATCCTAAATAAATAGAATGAGTAATTACAAACACAAAGTGTTCTGGCGAATATCTATAAACAATTTGTTGGAAAATTAAAAAACATGTACAAATTATTGGCATTAATATATATAGATACAATGTAATCATGGACCCAGATAAAAAAATATATTGATGTAATAATAAATGTGAAAAGAGTCCTACTACGATGTGGTAAATTTCGTTAAAAAAAACTAAAAAACTAGAACTGCAAAGTGACAACAGTTAAGCGGAGGAAGATTAAGCCACGAATATATGCATACATTAGTATTGTTCGCGAGGTATGCCAGCAATGACTGGCAGCAGCGTTCTTAAAAATATATGCTGCACTAAATTTAAAATGCGGCAAAAAGAACGTGTTTTAAAAATTTGCATACAAACTAACCGTAACGTCCAACAAACGTAAAAAGGTTCCTAAAATATTTATTAGTGATGTAACAATGTTCATTTGTGTAAAACGACCAAAAACTTATAAAGCTTGTACCTAAAGAATAGTAATTACGCGCGGGGGCATAATAACTAAGTTTATAAAATATATTATAAGTAATATAGGAAATTTTGTTATGTGTATATCTAAACATCGGTGTTGGGCAAAAAGATTCCTCGCTAACAATCAAGGAACGAATATTGTAATCTGCCGCCGGATCATGAATTATAAATAAACATAGTGAGCTCATTTTCACCTTCAACCCGTGGCTGAGCGCTTAATCCAGTCAGTGTGTTCATTTGTTATGTTGTGGCTCTGGAAGATAATATATTATGATGAAGCACATTAATTGTTCTATAATTCGCTTTCCAATAGTTTTTCTTCTATTAAACTTATATCCACTAAGAATATCTCCATTTTATTAACATCCACTATATGTTATGTTATATATACTTTTTATATCATAATAAAAATCACTAGCAGAAAAAAACAAAATCTGCAATTTCAGACATACCAGCATCCTTTTTAAAAAATCGTGTTACTGAAAACCCAAGGAAGGAATAGCCATTTAACAATGCACAGGTGTAAAACTGGGTTTATTCTTCAAATTTGACGAATTCTCCCCCTCTAAAAATAGATTCACCACGCTCGAATTTAGAAATAAAAAGTGTAAGGTATCGGAAAGGAAATAAATATATAATTGAACAATTTCATTTTTCTAACCTTACTTTTCCTCTAAACACATACCTTTCGTAGCTTTTACACCAACACTTTAATACAGTCTTTCTAAGGAATACCTTGTTATTATTTAAAGGACTTTTACTATTCTACTGTAGTTGATTTAAATTGTTGATAAGACGTCACAAAAATTATAAAATAGGAAAAAGAGTTTTTTTTTTTATTTAAATGATTGTAAAAATATTTTATACAGCAAAACTTAGCAGATTCAACCGATATGTTTTGCTTCTAACAAACAAACGCTTTTTATAGATTGACTGAAAAAAACCATTTCTTGTTCTTAGAGGATTACACCAATTTGACTTTTATAGGATATTTATACCTTAATTTTAATGATTTTGTATTTTTAAAATGAAAATGGTTGTCCAAGTAGCTTTTATCTTGTCTTTCCAACAGATTAACATTTGATAATGAAACGACATTTAAAATTAAAATCAAATATATATATATATAATTTTGTGTGTTGGTGTGTGTGAGTGTGTGTGTGTTCCTCAAACATTTGATTTTTAACTAAGTCCATTACCTTTATATAATCACCATTGTTTTTTGCGTTTATATTTCCTTTCCGTATGCAAAATCAAATGTATATAATATTGAAGTGGTATCTTGTGATAAAAAGCTTTATCACAGATGTATACTGTTGGAATTTAAGTAACTCACTAAGGACAAGTATTGTAAACATAGAAATACGGCTCGCTTAATAAAAATGAAATTTTATTCACTATATATATATTTATAAACTTAATATTCAAATGAATTAAAATGTTTTTATGATATTTGGAATGAAAAGAATATATTTTTGCAAATGGTGTAGGGCAACATCAACCCATAATTTTCTTATTATAATAAAAATTAAATAAAAATTAATTGAATATTAAACATTTGCCCATATAAAAACGGAAGCAGAATACAAACGGCTCCACAGACAAATGTTTGTCCACCGTCACTTGTAACAAACATTACATTAAATTAAAGTAACCTTTATTCGCTCTTTTGGCCGACAAGGTATATATTAAAAGAGACACTTTAAATTACTTCCGTTGTGAAAAGTATTCGCTACATTAAACACAAACAAAGTGACCCTCGTTTATTTAAAAACATTTCTCACCAAACCAAAGCACCTGACCTCTCTTCCCTCTCTTCTCCTCCCGTCTCTTCCCAGTTCCCCATAATTTATGATGAAGTAAATTTACAAGACAGATGTAGTAAATATACATGAAGTTTAAAATTATATGTGTAGATTATAATCCCAAAAATAAATACAAAAGTAAATTGTATTTGATGGTTTGTTTTGTTTTCCTCCGTGTAAAAGTAATTTAACCGATTATAACTGAAATGTTAATGAACTACATTACTAACAATTTCCATCTGGATATGAATAATAAAACCATTATTATTTGTAAAATCACACCATGCCCATAGCCAATATACATATACTAATGGTCAAATTAGCGAAATATCACGATCTGATCCTCTATAGATGTTAAATTCTAAAAAGCCCTCTCAAATGTAATTAATATAGTTCTGAGTAAACAAACATTGTTTAATGCCAACAACAAAAATATCTTCTCTTAGTATAAACCACTTTTTTTGAACATTGTTATTGTAAAAAAGAATGAAGTAAATTCTACAGTGGCCATAAATATAAATATTTTGACGTATTTTCTTCTGAATGACGTTAAAACTCTAACATTAGGGTCATGTAAATTATAGTTCGTTAAATAGTCCCAGATAGTCTAATACAGGATGCAAAAACACCATTGAAATTTTGCATGCGAAATCAATGGTAAACCCTACTGCTAGTATAAATATCTATCAAGTAATTAATATTGTTTAAACAGGTAATGCGTGAATAAATATATAATTCTCCATCTGTGGCAATTATTTCCAACATTAGTATCTATGACCTTGAATTATATTAAAAAACTTCTTTGTTTCTAAATGCTAAATATTGCCAAACTGTA
>NW_025784407.1:0-25133 GCF_021130785.1 Homalodisca vitripennis
TAAAATATTATCGATCACTTCAAGTGTTGGAACCGTTAATTAACAACTGTAGCCAATATCAGTATAGAGTCAAGATGAAGTATGAGCAATGAGTTTCAATATTTCCAATTTATAATTATGAATTGTTTTGTGCGTGGTGGCCGCTTACTATATCTGCAAGTTTCAATTAGTTCCTAAAAAGTACATTTGTTGGGCCCATTTGACCGTGCTATGAAGGATAATAATGTTCTACTAACGTGAGTTTTGTATTAATGTTTTGCCTCTCAAAGGCATTTAGTGAATTTGCAATTCAGAAGTTTATATATATGTAATGATCGGTATAGAATCTCAAAGGACTGTTTTGCATTCATTATCAATTCAGCACAGGGGCATGCATTATGTTGATGTTCTGCAAGTCCGCCGTTGATGGCTGGAAGCCATTACTGATTAGCCCCGTTTTAGCTACTAGTTTTTATTTTACAATGCTTCTTTCTAAATTGCCACTTTCCTAATTTTAAAATTTTGGTTTCTAGTCTTTTTTTTCCAAATTTACTTTTAAACCCTTTGTAGAAAACAATACAAGAGTGAATGTGGCTACAGTAATCATATATCAAAGCAATTTGATAAAAGTGGTATCTAAGTAGGTAGATCTCATTTTAGGTAATCAAGGCTGGCTAATTTAAAGTAGCTCCTACTCTTAAAGTAAATTATAAGATATAAAAGGTTCGGAGGTGGGAAAAATCAACAGAATTTTTTTTTTGTTATGACGTTATTTCAACATATATTTTGCTCATCCCTCCTTAACAAAAAAATATACATGGTTTATTTAAGGGGAGACGGCGAAAATTGACAAATAACATGGATATTTAGAGGGTAATATATACATAAATAGTTAAGTTCTTTAATGGTTTAAAAAAACGTTATCTAGTTGTCGTGCTGTGTCCTGGATATTATTAAAATATTATCTGCAGGTGGGTACTGAATTAGCGTACTCTCTGTTATCTGAGTGCTCTGGGGGCCAGAAGATTCAGAGATAAACGAATGATACTGAAGCTTGGATCGAGTGAGTGCGTGACAATCATGGATCAAACCATTACCAAGAGTAGATTCGAACCAATCCGTAGTGAACTGGTGTAAAATATTATCTGCGGCTGGGACTGATAGCGTATCTGTTATCTGAACGCTCCGGGGCAGAAGTCAGTGCTTCACTAGATATTGTGTACTGTAGTTTGGATCAAGTGAGTTGCGTGACGATCAAGGATCAAACCATCCACTAGGTTCGACCAATCGTGTGAATTGGTGTGTCGGAGTGTTTTGTCGAGCATGTTTAAGAGGTTACGTTTCGACCCGGAAATGAGATTATTTAGTTTGTTCTGTACATTCTGTGGGATACAAACTACGTAATGGTAAGGTAGGTTATCTATTAATGTCCATTTATATACGTATTCATATTAGGGGTATACATGATGTATTAAATTTTTTTACAACGGTACATAATTGCCTTTCCATTACAATTCAATTTATATTTCTGATCAGCCCCTCTAGAATTTGAAATTTTACTGATAGGTACTATCTCAGGGATGTTTTTCTTTCCTTGACATCAGCGTGTGGCAGCATCGAGCTGCCGAAAGCCTGCGCTGATGGCAGGAGGCACTCGTCTCAACTCGATAACAACTAATTAAACTTTTAAGCTAGAAAATTTAAGAAAAACCTTGTTCATTTGGATCAAAATTCTGCTCATTTCAATATTATTTTTCATATACGTTTGCAAAGATGGCGCCGCATCCGATGACGTCATCACAAGGTTGAATCATGGTTACAAAAGGTTCACGTGATGCCCGATGTGGATTGTAGAACATGGAAATATTGCTCCGCGCTTGAACAGTTGTTCCATTTTTGATGTTCTAGAACTTCGTTAATGATATCTCATTTCGGGTGTATGGTCCAATAAGCGGACCCGTGTTTTTATATATCGAAATTGGCAAAACGATATTACTTTAATCATAACCATCGATATAATCAATCGATACTGATAAATTATTTTTGAACAACTTTAAATAATCTATATGAACACAGCTGTAAACACTTTCAAATAATACAAGGGTAATATTTTAAATTTCACGTAACATTGTGTATTAAAATGGCCGTCAATCTTAGGGAAGCTTAGCTTCACGAAATTGCTTTAAAAGAACATTAAAATATGTTTTTTATGGCTTCAGGATGTTGGGTGTTTAGTACCCAAGAATCCATTATGTGATATTTGTGGAAAAGGTAACAAATGTAACTGTCCAAGAGGAGCTAACATGGTTGTCTTCAGATGCAAAAAAAAGAAGGTAATGGTGGACACAACTTTAGTAAAAACGTTTTCGTTCTGTTTCATTTAGTTAAAGTTATGAGTTTCCCTGATTTTGGTTATGTTCATTTATTATTTGTTATCATTAAATTCACATTTTAATTTAAACATTATGATTGTTATTACTTTTATATCGATTGATTAGTCTATGATTCGATATGCGAATATTAGGTATCGATGATTATATATTCTTCGATATAAAAAACCGTGGTCCGCTTATTGGACCCTACCCCTCATTTCCACCTCGTCAAAACCTTATATTGTTTTGTTCTGTAGGACGATTTTCAATAAGTTAATAATGTGAAACTCGTTTATTTTGCCCGCTCCGGTAGTTAATGTGACAATTACCAAGAAGAAAAACAGTATCCTCTATCTTTTAAAAAGTAAACTTCATGCCACTACTAGGGTTAAGGCATAATTAAGTGTGACGGAAATATTAATATGAGTATAATTATATTAATATAAACACTACTAGGGTTAAGGCATAATTAAGTTATAATAAGGATATGTATAAAAATTACTAGACTAGGCTACATAGGCCAAAAGGAGAAAATTGACTTGAAACTGTAAAATTAAGCCACATCCATTCAATATTAGTCTAATTTACCTGGACTTTTAGTATTATATTTTCCTTCAAACTCCATTGCCGAAGTACTGATTGGCCTGATTTTTGTTTTCAAAATAAGACGTGAATGATCAACTTATTAATGCAAAATAACGGTCTTCACTAATATTTTGGCTAGAAAATAGCGAAACAATTATTGTTATGGGAAATTATGGTGTATTACACTAAGTGATTTCTACCAGGTCATAATAACTAGGAAGTATACTCCATCATCCTAACCAAAACCAATTTACTAAATATACTATAATCATATGACTGTGACAGGACAGCCTAGCAGAACAAATAGCACAACAGCACAACACAACTTCATAGATTATAACAGAAATCTATTTACCAACTGCCAATGACTACAACCACTTCGAAGGCCAAGAGTGCCAGCAAGTAGGTTTACCGTCATCATTAGCTCCTAATACGCCATTGGCGAATATCAGTCATATACATTTTGGAGTCTTATAAAAATAGAGTAATTTATGATCTAGATATTAGTAAAGGGGTTCATGAAAATGTAATCGAAAGAAAAGTAAGTAAGTTAAAACTTCTAAAAAGGGCCCATCTAACTTTAAACCCGACTTGGCTGATTTTGATTGGGTATTAAAAAGGCCAGAGTTTAATACAGACCGAGGTGCCGCCCCTTTCACCTCCAGTCACGTCAGTTACACTGTCTGTCCGCCGGTCGTATACTCTTCACGTATTTATCACAGCTCATTGATTAGAATTATCTGTTATTACTTGTCTGCTACAAACTCTTTTGTTTGTGGAAAGTTTTACTAAGTATGTATTACACATCTATATTATATTTAATTTCGTAAGCAACGTGGGTCCCTAGAATATTTATTGACCTGTGAAGAAAATAAGATAGCTTACAAGATTCATTTTAGAACTTGAGTGTCTCGGAGGCGAGAATGGCAATTCTCGAGAGTTCTCAGAGTTCTAAAATTCTCGAGAAGGGGAAAGTTAATGGTTGGCTGGCTTCTATAGAATACGGAGGCGGGTGGAGTTAGACCGGTGTTAACCGATTACCTCAGGTACGGCCACATACGCAGGAATTGCTCTGGTCCTGACAGGAGCTGGGGGACTGTTGGAAATATGTTTCGGATAAGACTAACAGGCAGCAGATCTTTTGTTTTAAAATGTGTCCTGTGCGCAGATCTTTCTGGAACACCCAGAGATCATGCTCCTGGCTCTGGGGACATGCAAGCATTCAGAAAGGAGCTCGATGCCAAAAAAGCCTTCTCCAAAAAACGAAATGACGGTTCCTCGAGGGGAAAACCTGCAGAGGTGCTAAGCTGCCGACTCCATCCTCAACAAGCTTGCGTGCTAGACCGAGACCGGTTAGTGATTCCCAGTGAGTACTACCGGGCCAGAGCTAGCCCATCTCGGTTCTTTCACGGACAGGGAACTGTGGCTTTATGGATTCCTGATAATCGCGGTGTTTAAAGTCCTCGCTCATGGGCCCGAGGACGTTCCACGTCTGGGTTAGGTTACGCAACAGGTGTTCAGCGTGTGTACCGTTCTCCCAACTACTTCACCCAAGAGTATAGGGAGAAATTGGAGTACATAGTAGGAGGACAGTGTCTAGAGTGCTGCTCGCGGGCCGTGGGTACTTTGACGGGCGACTACAATGCAAGAGCCGTTGAATGGGGCATGTCCGTCACTAACAACCAGAAAAACTCATTCTGGAGATGGGCTCCAACTCGAATTGGAAGTAGCAAATAGAGGTTCAAAGCCGACGTACCGAAGACCTGATTTCGGCGAGTCAATACCAGAAATTACGATGGTATCGGGCGATGTGTCCACTATGCTGTCGATTGGGGGTGAAGGACGCGTACACTGCCAGTGACCACGAATTCATCTCCTTCCGTTTGGCAGATAGAGAACGAGTTCAGCGAATGAGTCGGCAAGCTAGGTCGGCAGAGCATAAAGCCTCAAAGAAGGCGCTCCACCTGAGCAAAGGAGAGGTGCTGGAGAGAGCTTTCAGGATGTGGTATTCCGATTCTTGGAGGAAGGGACTACAGGCTGATAACCAAGGAGACTTGGAGGAATGGAGACCAAAATTAGAGCATTGCCATCTGGAACAGTAAAGGCAAGGGCAACCCGGACTCCCCCGTCGGCCGTACAGGGGCCACTCTGTATCTTCGACACGGCGAGTAAGCTCTACTAGATGATGCTGAAGTTAGGTTTGCAGAGTGTCATCGAACCCCGCCAGGGACTTTTCACACCGGCAGCACGGCTTTCAAAGCGGCCACTCTTAACCTTGACTGCTATCAAGGAAGTGATCGGCGCGCCGATGAACCTTATCAATCAGGCTCAGCCGCTAATATCGTTGGTCACTCTAGATGTAAAGAATGCATTCAACTCTGCTCGTTGGCAGAGTTCAATTCAATATGCTCGAAGCGTTGCAGTGGAACTTCAGAGTGTCCGATTATCTCTTGGTCGTTGTGCAGAGCTTCTCAAGAAACTGTCGAACCGGACGTATGGAATGCCGGGACAGGACATCTTTGTATGCATCACCACCTACATTGGTAACGATTTTCTTTGCAATTCGGATAAGAACTCTGTGTTTTTATCGTATAAATGTGTGATTTTTCTTTAAAATATGTCAGCTAGTTGTAAAATACTCCTTCTGCTAAACTGCGGGGTTCTTTACCTTCGATTCTATGGCAGTAGAAAGTTGACAAAATAATGTCCATAAAGTTCCACACTCAAATTGTCTTTTATTTTCCAGTATGATATTTCTTATCCTAAAGTACATTTAAATGTTCCCTTTCTGATTTTTCAGTTTATTAAAGAGAAATCGCTCGTATATTATGATGGATTTCCTTTACAAAATATTTGTGAAAACTTAGATATAATACCATTTAATCTAACACATTTTTCACCTAAGAATTTGAAAGAGTTGATAAATATTCAATGGAATGCTCCATTATGGTGGCCATGAAACGTAAACGACTTGTTTTAATCACTTTTGGAATATAAATTAGTAGCTTCAGCAAAACTGCTGAGCCAAAGCTCCCAACGAGTCGCCATCTCAATGTCGTTGTTGATGATGACAGGTTTAGGTGGCTCCAGACTCATCGCTCTGTCATCTCCATCACCTCCTCTACTAGCCCATTTCTGGTTTGAAATTGTTGTTGTTGTAGTCTTTAAAGTTGTGTTTCTTGATAACTCAGCTTTTTATTACGATTGGGTTTCGGCACCATGTTAAGTTAAGTAATAATCTGATAAATATTGTAAATTCAATATTAGTATAGCAGTGTATTAATATTTTCTTCAAGGCGTAGGTTAAAACAGAACTTTATAAACATTGCAACGATAATAACAATCACATGTTAAATTATAAACATAAATTAAATTTTGGTCCATATGACAGATTCCATCACGCAAATCCAGCTATTTGATTTACTATATGCTCCATTGGATAATGTTTTTCCAATGTAGTGAGAAATGAGGAAACAATCCGGGCTAAGCCGATAGAGGCAGTTTCTGTTATCGTTTTTGTGAGGATCCAGAGAACCAATCGCATTCCTCTCGTAAGCTACGGATTTACTAAACAGCCATTCAACTTACCAAGTTTTTGTCAACACATGTGCAGTTTGTTTTTACAATAAACGTTATCTTAGTTTTAAAGATTTTCTAGTATTGGTTTAAAAGAAGTAATTTTGCAATTTTGCCACAATTATATTTTTCATACAGCCAATTTAAGTATGCCTAAATCCATGGAGTAATGAATTATATAATATTTGGATGACCATATAGTATATGAACACAAGATTACGTATCATTAGCCAATATAATACATTAGCGTTATCAGATCAATTTAAACTAGTAAAATGTTGGTGATGTAAATGAAATAAAAATTGAAAACTAAGTAGTTAAAACTAACTTCAGTTAGTTATTAGAACACATCAGTGCTGATAGCTTCTATCAGCACAGGCAACATCAGTGTTGAGCTTCACACCCATAATATTTCGGGTAACATCAGTGACAACTTCCTCTTCTCTCATTATGTTCCTGTTGACATGTTCCAAACATAAACGGCGTAGGTTCTGAGTAATCAGATTTGACTGCGCATTTACATTACATGCAGCGATTGGAGATCTCAAACAGTTAGTGGTTTAATGAACCTAAGTTATGACCCTAAACATTTCGGAGAAGGAAACCGGCATGGGTAATTTTTATCGCCTCATACATCTGAGTTTGAACTAATCCGGCTTATTAGCTCTTCCTATTATTTATGTCATAAATTATGAAACCTTTTGAATCTTCAGAAGGCGCCATAAAGCAGGTTAGTATATCGGAATGAGGCAGATTGGAATGGAGAGTATTTTTGTGTTTCTTGTATTAAATTAAAAAGATAACAAGATTTTGGACATTTGCCATTTTTATGTTACAAAAAGAACACAAAGTTTCGAGGATTGGGATGTACCCTCTTCTTCAAGTGTCAAAATACCTTAAGAAATAGGGTTAAGCTTGCAGAAACAATGAAAAACTAATGAAAGTGTGGTGGGAACTTGCCAGAGTCTAACTTGACAACATAACAAATGTTAACGTATAAAACAAGCATATGTACTTGTAAGTCCAGACTGGCGAGAATGATCGCAAATACTGAACAAGTGCACTACGCAACACATGTTGCACGGACATGTTACATAAAAAGGACGAGGTGTTATTTGGTGTAACATAAAAGGAAGTTATGTTTCTTTTGTTACATATAATGACGGCAAAATGTCAAAAGACCTGTTGTCCTTTCAAATCATCCATCGTCAATAAAAAACTTAAACAACGTACTGAAATTTTTATACTGAGGGTATTTATGAAATCATGTGAAAACCTTCGTAAGATATTCTACAAATAGAAATAACATTTTTTCCATAACAATATATCCAGTAAATGCTATTTACAAAATCTATTCTCCTCAAACTTCGCGTAAAAACAAGTTTTCGTTATCGCGATGACGAGTAAGCCGCAGTAGTTTTGAACCGACACAAAAATTAGTGCGGGCATTGTGTCTGTGGTGTAGATCTTCTATCCTTGGTGTTGGGTCTTATATACGTAAGTTTAATTACATACTTTGGTGTTGATCACCTTGTTATTTATAAACTTTCATGGAAATTTAATTTTGTAATTTAAGTTTCGACACCTGAAGAAAAGATAACATAGCAGTTCTAGAACATCTTGCTTCAGTTTTTGTTACATTAACGATGGTGCGTGTCCGTAGTAATATTGTGTTTCCTCAAAACATCAGTCGTCAATAACTTTTGCTGGATATAAACGAGTTTTTCATATAAAAACGAATTATTAGAAGCGAACACGTATCAAAGCTAGTCAGCAAATACTATGCACCACTCCTACCCGTCTACCATGCGCCAAGGGAAATTTTAATTTCAAAGTCATAAAAAATTGTTTCTTTTATAAAAAAACGGGTTTTATAATATAAAGTGTCTAGTCAAGGTTAAAGGTAACTTTCAAAACTATCCCACGTACTTTTATGGCTAAAATATAGTTTTGCCATTGAATTTTCTCCAGATGACAAACTCTGTAATGTTCATTGGTTAGTAAAGTTATGATAATTAAGAAATAATGTTTGATCGCTAATTGTAGAGCCCTGTAGCTCCTAAATGAAGAATGTTCTTGACATATATATCCTTACTTTGAATCCTATACTAAATTACTAAGAAGTGTTATATGGTTTTGAGAAACATGCAGATTACAAACTATATTCCAAATAAAAATTACAACTATTTTTATATTTTAAATCCAATGTATTTATTTTATTAATGAGAAAAATTAGAGTGTTAATGAACTTCCTATCGTACAGCGAATAAGAACAAGTCATTAACATAGATAACTTTATTTTGTCATTGTTAAGTTTTATTGGATTATGCCTCTCACTTATTCAGATCCATAGAGACTATTTTGAATGATAAAGGGTTCAACTTTGGATGTTTGCTTTCATCGCAGGACAAAGAGAGGTTCGCTCCTGTATAAACATCTCGTCACTCGGCGTAGGATGTCATCCCCTACAGCGCATGTTAATAATTCCTTGAACTTACTATTTATGTTTATATGAGTCGTAGTAGAGAAAACGTATATATTCACTTAACCGCATTTCTTATACATTAGAAAAATACGTTAATGCTGTGAAATATAACTTATTTGGCCCCAGAAAACACATAAACACCCTTATGACATGTTAAAAATGATAGAAATATTTTTTTTGTTTGAATTATTTTATAGAAAATCAAAAGTAAAGATGACTTATTTTTACCAGGGTTAAGAGGCCCTCTTTAACACAACCTGGGAACCAATGGCTTAAAGGTGACTTCCGAACAACCACCAATGGCCGGACAGGATCGCTCAGCGGTCACCTGTCCAAGCAGCAGCCACGCTCGGCGTTGCTCGATCTGGTTATCTTGGGATAACCGTTGTACCCGCTGACACTACGTATCTCATTTCTCATTAGACACTTTTGCCAAGTTTTGTGTCGTAACTAGCATCAGTTTGTAAGTTTACAAACTACAACTGTAACATAATTTACTACTACATTACTATTATTACCATACTAGCTATATTATTAGTTTAATTGGCCAATTCATTTTTCTTTATTAGAAGAAAAACGTTATGAGAAACAATTCCGACACTTTCACGAAAATTATGTAATAATAATGTAAAAGTAATTGATGACAACACATAATAAGAACAATTAAAGTTATAAGACAGTATACCTACCTATCTATTTGTCACAGAGCATTAAAAGGACAAAACAAAACACACGAAGTCAGTATACTTGACAATGTTTAGTATTGTAGGATGGCAAACATTTCCCACTTCAAATTTAGTTTTGTATAAATATCAGAGCCCTGGAGATTTTCAAGAGTGCTCTAAATTTCTAAACTACACAATAGAATTACGTTAAAATATATGCACCTATGCGTAAAATATCCATACAATTTATTGCAAAATTCAGTGTTTTTAGAGAAACGGAACTTGCGTTTCTACAACACTTGGTGGAAAGTGGGGGTTTTAACAATGGGAATTGTACATAGAAATGTGAATATTTTACAAGAGATTGCATCAAATGAAGAGATGAAGAGATAAATCATACCGTATTTATTATACAGCAAATATGGTTTTCGAATTTACTCGCTTGTAAAACTATTTTTGAATTTGAAACGAGTTTTTGGTGAAATATCTAGTTGTATTTGAAAATAAATACTAGTATTAATAATAACAATAATAATAATCTTTATTTATTCCTATAATTTATTATAAATATACATGAACATGTACAATTTCATATCAACCCGAAATACCACTCTGTACATAAAAATAAAATCTTACTCAATAACAAAAAAATCACATTCTCTGTTAAATTTCCAACAATAAATAGAATATAGAGGAATCTCCCAGACCTAGCCTGATTGGATGACAGGATATAAAGTTATTTTAACGGCTGGCAAAATAATATACAAATGAAATACATAATCATCCCAAACATTACCATCCCCGCACCAGCAGACCGGACAGCTGATAGTGATAAGCTCAGGCGGGGGAGGGAGGGGAGGTCGCTGACCTAGATTAATTAATTGACGAAACAACAATACAAACCAATAAAAACTTAGGTCGTTAAAAATTATTCAGTGCGTGGTTGTTCTTAGGTTCGTGTGTGCGCGTGCGTGTGTGTTTGTGTTAAAGTGTTTATATTTGTAATGTGTTTATTGTGATTTATATGGCATGTAGTTGTGTTTGTTGAGAGTGAATAAACTTTTGTGTAATTGGGAATACTGTATCAAGGTAAGCTACTACTTAAAACTTAACCTAGAAACTAACTTACTCGTTTTTGCTAGGATTAAATTTTCACAGGTTTACACTTCAGCATTTAACGCACAATAGAAAAGAAAATTTGCTTTAATTGTTCTACACGTAACCCAATCCTTAACATAGGCCTATTTACTAAACACTTGTACACTATTAACACTCCTTAACTTAGGAGGTATCATATTAAAAAACTTAGGTCCTAGGTAACAAAATGTTTTATGTAAAATAAGTAACATTGGGCTTTGGGACGGAATAACCGCCTGTGTTTCGTAATTTCTGTCTATAATCTACAATTGCAGCACAGTTCCTACTTTTTATAAAAAAATAAGCACATAACCTTGAAAACATACATATTTAACGATGAAGTATTGGAAAAGTGGTTAAAGAAGGCGTTTTACAAACAATTCAAATATATTTCTTTTGTATAGTTAATAAAGGTTTGAGTTTTGTAAGATATGTTTCTCCCCAATTAGTTATGCCGTAATGAAACCTACTTTGAATGAGAAAACAATAGAGCATTTTTAAAATAGCCTCATCAGACATATTTCTTACAAAATATAAAACTCTTAATACACTATTAATTTTTTATTTTAAATTGGCAATATGTTTTGTTAGCAAACTTAGTCCCTATCAACAAATACTCCCAAATATAATTATACTCATCTTCCAGTATGTCCTTACAGTCAGTTACACATTCACTCTCGTTGCATGTGTTTGAACAATATTTTACTCTAAAAAAATGCTTTTATATCTTAAATTAAAATTTATGTGTTTTGTTTTTTTCGCATTTAAGACCATATTATTTTACAAAACCAAAAACCAAGACTACACCATATCATCCTTTGTTTATATTTCAATTTCATTCCTATCATTAGTAGCATAAAGCTGTATTATCTGCAAATGACGTAATATAGCCCTTGAACGTACATTGATTGAAACAGATGGTAATAAAAACCAAAGAGGCATTTGGGGAACAGTTTGTGATAAACGAGGAAAGATAATCTAGAACAGATCAAATTTGATAAGGGCTTCAGAGTGTGACCCTTTTATGAGTGTGTTTTTATATACGGCATCGTTCACAGTGGGTCATAAAATGCTATAAAACTGTGATCACTGTTGAAGAAATGAATGAATTTATAGAGCAATAAAATGCTGCACATTGTGAAAAACCTGAGATTTACCTCGGTTGATTGAATAAGTGAAATTAATCTCATTGAGTAGGAATGTGAAAAATTCTAAAAACCCAAAATTTCAATAAAATAAAAACGATACATTATTTTGACATTTCTCTTGTTAAAATACTTTTTGTTTAAAGACGATTGTGAATTACGAAACAAATAACCTCATTATTGCAATCAATCATGCGTTCATTGAAGTCAAATTTAAGTGTTTTATAATTTGACCAAACACATTGTTTAAAATTAAAAACTAACGCAATTAAAAACAATTTACACTGAAAGTATATTTAAAATTCTCCTTTCTCATCATGGAAACGAAATCTATAGTTCATTGGGCATATTAAAATTTTGATTCAAGAATTTATAAACTCTATTTGCTATACTTTAAAAATACATTTTTATCAATAAATTTGGAATATAAACTATTAACCTAATACAAAATTATAATGTGTAAATTGTTTCTTCCTCTTCATTTGAAAATGTTGCATGGACCCTACGCAATATTTCCTTTACCCCTGGGGTACGCTTCTGAAAATATAAACAAAGAAAATAGCTTCGTTCTTTTGCTTGGATGGAGCTAAAAATTGAAGATACAAGAATTCGCCTGGAGCGATGCTTTGAATATTAAACTGTCCGAAATGTTTAATCTAGGCAACTTGAATTATTAAATAAGCGCGAATATTTATTGACAATTTTGTCGTTTGATTAAAACATTATTGTTTTAATAATATGTCTCGCATGCGTCCGTGATTATAAACAAAGTTGTTTATTAAAATTCTTTTAGGAACAAAACAGTATCAGCTTTATTAAATGGAAGCCGCAAATAAAGCTATACGTTTAAAATTATAGTATGTATTATTGTGACATAAGTACATTAATACTATGAAGTAATTAAAAAAAATGTCAGTAATAGCAAACAATTTTAATGAATTGAAAAATTGTAAATAGTGAATTCTTGTCAAATACAAGGTATGAGCATTATATAACAATACATTATAAAACCTAATATTAACAATGATAAATAAGAGCTCTTATGAGAATTTATTAATCATAAAAAATTTATACTTTCAGTAATATTGTAAAATTATTCTTTTGGAAAACAAGTTGTATATTTTTGTATCCAATATACTCGTATATCTGATGAACTAAAACATCTACATGTATTTCCTGTCTACTATATTTTAATGTTTCGCTACTATATTTAATAACTTGATGTATTCTATGGTTTGTCTATATAAATAACGCATTTCTTTTGAGTGAAATAGAGAAAGGAAAAACCCCAAACTTTTACTTGAGCTCATAACATAAATTAATTATGAAACGACGTACTAAAACATAATTTGAAACTAAGTTTTATGTTTTTACGCATTAGTTATGGCGATACCTTAAGCTCCCCTAAGTATGTAAGTATATGGACTTACTTTGTTATTGAATGATATTGATGAAGGAAAAAATGTCAATACCAAAGGATACCTTGGAAAAAAATTAATATAATTTTGATGAAAATATAGAACGAGAAACGTTTTTAATAAAAGTGTAGATCAAACCTTTTTTTTTTGCCATACAAATGCAATACAATTTATTTCATTTATCTTACTACCGTTTCCGACAATGGTGTGCAGAAAGATCTCTCCTGAAAGTGTTTAAATCTCAGTTTAGCACTATGAATCATTAAGTGTAGGATAATTTGTGACTGTAAACTTTTACCATGGAAGTAAAACAAAAGTTAATATGTCGACTTACGTTAACACAAATTTTAGATTAGCAGCTTGTTTGCTAGGTCTGACAGATCTTGTTGTGAGTTCCTGAAGGAAAGCGTTTAGTTGAAGCTAATTACTCCGCGAGTGTAATTTGTCCCGCTTACTCAGACACTTGTAATTACTCTGTCCCAGGACTGATGGATGACATAAGGCAGGCGCTGACTAACTCAGGTAAGGTAATTAAATTTTATTGATCTAGAGGGGAATGATTATATAGCATAGCTTCTTTTCTGTGGCTTACTAAAAGTTAGAGATTTTGAAATACCGCACAAAAACTTTATAAAGTCAGTGGGCTGTAACGAATGAATTACTAGTAATTCATGTAAAAAATTCAAGGAAAACCCTGCACTAAATTTTACAATGGGTTAAAATACTCATACGAATATACATTTTTTATGATGTTGGATTATAAATAGGACTATTTATAAAATTATCGTTACTTTAAAATTCACAGCAAGCAACTTGGTAATATCATCACAGTTTTCTACGTACGAGCTATGATTATCGATGTTCAGTTTTAAGGAAGTAACCAGCTAGGGGATTCAAAGGGTCCGGACCCCCCCCAATTTTTTAATGTTTTTAAATACTTTTTTAGTAAACGATTATTATTATTTAAATAATTCAGTATTACTGACATGTACTGCTGAAAGATCGCCCTTATCAAAGAAACGGGCCAAGAAATTTTTAAGGAACAACAATGGGGCCTTACTCTCTGTCCACTACGGGAAAATATCAGTTGTATGGACCCCCAAATATGTTCCTAACTGCGTTGTTGGTTCCGTTGTAAACAACTTGCAATCACTAAGACAGTTTGCTAGAATTTGATCTATTACAATATTAAACCCCGCTTTAGAATTCTATATGTTATGTTAGTTATATACGGCGAAAACTGCAATTTATTATTGTACAAAATATTTTTTAAGTTTATTTTATTATTATGTATACAACTGTAGACTAGATACTGGATTATAGAACACTAAATAAATAGCTAATAGGTACTCTGATTTTGCTTTGTTTACATTGATTGGCCAATATTGTTTTTTATTTTATTTTTGATATTATTTAATTATAATAATTTTTGTTTATAATATAAAAAACAAAATTTGATTTAGGTTGTAACTGTAGAATTATATTAATATTTCAAAGACGATGTGCCACATAGTAAGCAGAACAACATACTCATGGGTGATTGTGCTGGATAGTTTTGGATGTTGTAAACAATTGTTGATTGCATCAAATATATACGTATTCAGGATTTTGAAAAATTATTGAATTGCTTAATAAAATACCTTATATCTTGAAAAGTGAAAATTTTGGTTAAACGCTGACAGTCTTACTGGAAAATTAGAATTGGTACAGTTAAAAGTGTGAAATTCTGGTGACATAGCAAGATTGGGTTTCACAAAAAAACGTGTATTTTTCGCTACGAAATGTTATCAAAAGGGCTTTAGAAAGGAAAATACTGACTCTGGGGCTATTGCAGACTAACAAAAGTTGGATTGTTGGTATCCAAGCTCTGGTTTAAGGGGATTGAAAAATTGTTTGGGTCAGTGCACAAATTTAATTAAGTTTTATTCACTAGCCCATTCAAAGTGGAGAAGAAGTATGATGTTGCAGGCGACGCAAGGGGTGGTTCTCATCGATGGTGTTACAGCCTTCTTGCTTGTACTCCTCTCGTTTTATTAACACTCATCACTGTATTGATTAAACATATTTTTGATAGTAAAATATAAGCAAAGGAATTATTAGTTTTGTTTGAACAACTTTAAAATTTTTGGGAAGGGATATAAATTTAGATTTATATAATAATTCGATTTTTAAGTAAGTTGATTAAAATTATGAATGTATTGAAAGTGGATTAATTCCAAATTAATTTAACATAAAAAATGAACTATCGACAACATTGTATTGATAGTAAAAAAGGAATTATTTAAAATTGTTTATATTAAATATAAACAAATGATTTATAAGTAGCATATATAATTACGATAAGTGAGAGATGAATGACTTTTGAAATGTCATAACATAATATTTTTGAACTTTGAAAACTATCGTGAGTAATATTGTCTCGAAGCAGTATTCGTAATTTTTGTTTAAATAAATTGCTACTAGTTTCAATAAAAAAATCAAATTCATTTGCTAAAGCAAAAAAATAAACAAAAAATAGTAACCTAAATTTTACAATATTTAGTATTTATTTAAGTCTATTTATAGTAGAAAAAAATCAACCAATACTCCGAGTTAAGTTTTGTGACCTAACAGTAGTAACTAGGAGGGTAACTGACATAACAGATTTTTTAATTACTGAAGTAAATATTTTAATTAAATTCCTAACAATACTTTTTGACTATACATAAATTTATCAAACTTATTTCATTAGTGGATTATTTTATTATTGCATGCAAATAAAGAATAAGTATAGTATTCGAGGTAAATATTGTTGGAGGCTTACAATATACTATCTCGAGTGACATAATCTGCTCACGGAGTGACGTAAAGCCAAGACCGGTAAGGAGTCAGGATTTACTCCCAGGATCCTGATTTGTAGTTACTGTTGCCACAGCTCTCGTGCACTGCAATATGCAGTAAATATATAGATAGTAAGTATTATTCCCAATGGTTATAGATATACATTCTTACTAAATATTTATGTACCTACTAGAGTATGGCTTACTCTACTGTTACTAATAATATTTTAGTAGTAGTTCGCGAAACTAAGTGTTACGTAACAGGCTTCGCTGTGGTTGCTCGCAAAATATCAAGTCTATAACTCATTTTAGTCTTGAGATGTTGTTCGGGTAGGCACAGAATCGTACAGAAAATACATATTTACATCCCCAAGCAAAAAATAAATTTTGCTAGCCTACAGAGTGATAGGCTTCAATGACGCTCAGCCAAATCACATGGATGGCAATGCATTGCTATAGAATTAAACCTTTTTCTGTACACAAAAATTTCAAGAATACACGTAAAATATTGCCCAAGATATCATGCGGGCATTCCGACAGACAAAACCGCAATTTTTCCCAACTCCTTGAGTGATTTAGAGTAGTGTTGAGACAGTTTTGTAGTCAACGCCTTGTATTTGTAGCAATCATTAGTGGTTGTTTGTGAAACATCCAAATTTCATTACATATTATTGTGCTGAATGAAGTAAAAATGTCAAAGATCAGCTATTAGAAATAATTACAGGCATTCTGAATTTAGGGTTATATTTCACATGTATTCTAACAGGTACATGGTAAATAGTACTTCCATTATTATATGACGATGCGAAATAAAAAAACTTAATTAACAGAGTAATAAAGTCAGATGAAATATTTTAATTTTGCTTAAGAATTTTAATGTTACATTAGTTTTTTATACTAGAATATTTAAGGGCTGAAACATTTTAAGAAAGTCATATTCTAAAACAGAAATATTGCTATTTCTTGAAGCCACTTTGCAAGAGAATCATAGTTGTTCATGAATTTATTTTATTCTAAAATTAATACGAGATAATTTTTAAAAAATATTTTGAACGAATAAAAAAAATATTATCATCTTTACAACCTTTTAGTTAAAAAAAGTACAGAAAAGAATTTGATCACTGTACTTACACTGTTAATAGATATCCGCAAGTCATTCTTAGATAATTTGTAATTGAACCCAAGACCCCCCCAATGCTAATGCTAGCTAGGCAGTGTTTACGCTTCATCGAACTTTATTTTGAAAGGCATGAGATTGTCAATTCACCGATTAAGATATTACTTACACAATGTTGTTTAAAATACATTTTACACTTTAACTGTAGCTCCCTTATCTTTTCCTGGTAACCGGAACTTGGAAAGTTTGGACCGTTGTGTAGTACATTTACTATAATATTTAAGGTCTATAAAAATGTCCACAACACATAAAAATTGTTCTATTCTATTTAGATCCATACAATACTTTTTGCATGCATGTATTTAAATATTTTGTGGTATCTCCTGGTATAAATAATTTTAATAAAATAATAAATATATTAAAATTATTTACTTATACTTTTTATTCATTATTTTCTTGAGGTTTCAGCGTCCAAGACTCATCTTAGATTCAAAGATCCCTTCCCTGGAGTCCTTCTGTATAATTTGCTGTAGTGCACTATTCGTTCAAGAATGTGCCGTAATAATTTAGCACTAGAGACAGAGGGCGGGCCCCGGGAGACTTGCGGGCACCATTTGGAGATCCGGCGCTGATAATCTAGATTTATACTGTCTTGGTACCAGCTGCTGCTTAAAGTGTACTGGATTTCCTAACCGCACATCTCATAATATACGTACGTTTTCACTTTGTTTTAATTGAGATATTTTGTCTTGAGTAAATCATAATTTTGAAATGCTTAAGCCTAATATACAGTGTGGAACTAGTTAACTGTGGTGATTAAGATACAGCTCTTTAATACACTGGCGAAAAGTGTACATATTGGGTATTTAAATGAAACAAATAGATTTAAAAGTCTGGCTTTTAAAAGCTACCTTCGGCTTTAAAAGTTTGTACATATGTCAGATTGGTACAAAGTGTTTATTTGGGACTGTCATAATAATCTGAGAAACAAAATGTTAATGACATTACTAGATTTAGAGATAAAAATAGAAAAATATAAAGTTTCCTAATAATAAGTTTTTTATTAAATATAAACATACAGTGAAATTTCAAAAAAAGAAAGAGAGAAATACATCCACCTAGGACGATTATTCGGGAAATAGTCAATATAGTATTCTTAAAACTTTTGCACATAGAAAATTATGAGTTCTATGGAATTGAATTTTCATTCATGGGATTTGGTTGAGCGTCGTTGAACCCTAACATTCAGTTGGCTAGTAAAGTTTCTATTTTTTCTACTTGGGGGATGTAAAAATGTATTTTCTGTATGATTCTGTGTCTACTCGAGCAACATCTTAGGACTTAAATGAGCTATGGATTTGAAATTTTGCAAGCAACCATAGCGTAACAACATAACACGTAGTTTTTGCGTACTACTATTATAATAGTATTACTAACAGTAGAGTAAAACTTACTCTAGCAGGTACACACACACACACACACACACACACACACACACACACACACGCACGCACGCACGCACGCACGCACGCACGCACGCACGCACGCACGCACGCACGCACGCACGCACGCACGCACGCACGCACGCACGCACGCACGCACGCACGCACGCACGCACGCACGCACGCACGCACGCACGCACGCACGCACGCACGCACGCACGCACGCACTAACGCACGCACGCACGCACGCACGCACGCACGCACGCACGCACGCACGCACGCGCGCGCGCACACACACACACACACACACACATATACTCGTAATATATACATATACATGTTGGTAAAAATAAATAAAACATAGGTAAATATATATGTACCTACTAGAGTGCGTTTTACTCTACTGTTAGTAATACTGTTATAATAGTAGTACGCAAAACTACGTGTTACGTTGTTACGCTATGGTTGCTTGCAAAATATATATATTTAGTAAGAATGTATATCTCTAACCATTGTAAATGGTACTTATTGCTTATATATTTACTGTATATTGTACAGTACGAGAGCTGTGGCAACAGCAACTGTAAATCAGGATCCTGGGAGTAAATCCTGACTCCTTACTGGCTCCTCCTGGCTTTACGTCGCTCAGTGAGGAGATTATGTCACTCTTGGTAGCATATTGTAAGCCTCCTCCAATATTTTCCTTGGATACTATGTGTTGTTGAACTATTAATCCTAGTGTAAAAGAAATAAGTTTAAAAGTGATTAATAAAAATGTATAGCAGCATAAATTATAAAATAATGGAAAATGCAAAAAATACTGTTATGATGCTTAAAATTAATTATATGATTTAATGATAAATACCATGCGATTTACACTATAGAAATAGTTGAAGTATATTAAGAAATTTAACCAATGTTTATTGGATTATGCAAAAATTGTACAATTCAGTTAACTATGGGTCAGTTATAGGTTTATATCGTACAAGAGTATTTTAACAATGCTTAACATCGCAATTTACAAATTGACAGTTTAGGCACCGATATTCCAAACTGATTTAATACGAATACGAAGAAAGAATTAGAAACGTTTAACCTCTTTATTTACCAGAAAAAAAAACACTATTTTGTAGCAATGATCATTAACTGGAACAAAACAAGAGTACCTACACCATGAGTCGCGTAACCCACGCTGTAGTTGCATACAAAATTTCAGTTAGTTTCTAATTGATTTATTCTGCAAATTTCTTGTTTTTGGTTCCCAAAACAATGTAAAACCAAATGTAAAAACTTTCACCAATACCATACCAATGTAAAGATGTTCGCTCAGTAAACCCACCCATGGAATATGACGCTTCATGCAAAAGTGTAAGTCTGTAAGTTTAGTTTGTTCTGAGATATCATGAGGACAGACAGACAGGACAGAAATTAAATTTTTCCAGCCCCTCGAGTGATAGGATTTGCTAATGCTCAGCCAATAATATTTTTATAGGCAATAATAATCTTTGAAAAACAGAAATTATTAGTGTCTAAATCGATAATATCATTCATTAATCTATAAACTTAGACTACTATGCTTTATTTCTTATTCCTTCCTTTTCCACACACGTATCACATAGAAACATGTTCTCATCCGAGAATCTTCATGGGACTCTGTCCTTTGTTTGGGCAGTTACTCACAATTGAATTGAGAAATATAACAAAAATATTCATCGTTTTAAAAAACTAGAAACATCCCTCAAGTCTCTCTTCTAAAAGCCTACGAGTCTATCTTCAATGAAATCTATCTCTTATTTAGAACTACGATGTCCCGGACATTTGCCAATCATTCAGTGAAACAAGAAATCAGTAACACTACGCTTCGAGTTCTGCAATCTGATCTCTTCTTCAGGTAATAACTAACCTAATACATATATGTATTTGGTTAGTTATTACCTGAAGAAGAGATCAGATTGCAGATCTCGAAACGTAGTGTTACTAATTTCTTGTTTCACTGAACGATGACAAATGTCCGGAAAAATCCTGTTTTTCCTTCACAATCCTTCCATCGTCAAAAATAACCTTACAAAAATAGAACTACGAGATATTTAGAACTCGTATTAAGCAATTATCAAAACAGGATGACCTGTTTTCCACCATGTATGTTTATTCATTAAAGTTCTAATGATAAAAGTATAGTTATTTGCACGTATCTAAGTTAGTTCTTTCATGCTCGAATTAAAACACTTTCACTCGTTACCTTGAGCCAAGCCAATGTCTGTCTGCCTGTCTGTTCGTCTACTTCATCATCAGTCAACTCCGCTGCGAAGTAATTACAAGTGCCTGAGCAAACGAGACAAATTAGACAACTGAAACTGCTGTAATTAGGCCCTACTTTGTTGGATAACTGCTGTACTTTATAAGACGATTCAAGATAAAACAAAGTAGAGGCTATTATTGCTTTAATTAGTTGTCTTAAGCAACACGAAGAAAAACAAAACGTTTGCGCCTCTTTTGTTAAAACCTAAAGTAAAATTCCATATGACCACGTTTATTTACTGGTTTGCTCACGTAAGAGTATATTCAAGTCTATTTAAAATATAATTCGATACATTTGAAATGCACTAATTATTTATTTAATTTTTTTGAAATAACCTATACTTAAGTTTGGACTTTTTATACTTTAACCATGAACTTAGATATCAAACAATACTTTCAAAGAAAATATTAAACAATTAATACAAACCAAATAAAACCAGAGTATATATTAGCAATTTAATGACGTGAAATTAGACCAGCATCCAGTATATATAAACCATTTTAGTATATGTAAACAATAAAATAAAACTAAAATATTAAATTACCATATTTCGTCTTAAAAGTGAAATTTTGTTAACATTAAAAACTCTAAAGTAGGGTTTAAATTTTTAAGTAATGAATTTCTAGCAAACTGTCTTGGTAATTGAACGTTTATTTTTACAGTGGAACATCGAATATAGAAGGCATTGCATGGGAAATTTCGTACGTAAAAACGATGTAAATGATTTGCTGGCTTTGATGTGTAGTTTCATTTAGTGTCTGCAAATATGGTGGGAAAAAGAAACAGGCTATAATTCGACCAAGTACATATACACATTAGTACTAAGCGTACTAATCATATTCTTGAACTCAACATCCAAAGTGAAGGTACAGGTCACCGAGATCTATGACCACACAGACAGCGCTGCAAAAATTCAAAAAACTCCAGTGGTATCAGTAATGTGAAGTGAAACAAAAGTGGCAAGTTAGTCTGTGCTTTACAAAAACAGGACTTGGTATTTTTCTTCCTTCCACATTTATTGAACCATTGAAACTAATTATAAGGAGATAAAATAATGTTTTTACACAAACTTTTAATAGAATCCCCTAATTAAGTTTGAAACATTCCTTTTATAGCCCAATGTTGCCACTTTTTGCCACAACCCCCAAAAATGTACAAAAAATATTCAATTACATTTTTGATAAAATGTAGGTTTATATAACACTATTTTGTAAATAAACTTGGTTAAAAGAGAATTGTTTTGGGTTTAGTATACAGGTTCGGGTTGTTAAAGAGGTTATTTTAGGCCGCAGGCTGCAGGGATTTACAACAAAATTCCTTATATGTAGGCTATAGAGGCTAATGTCTATATATTTTCCACAATTAAAGTATAACTTATTCTTTTAAAACTAATTTACGTATCTATTTTATAATATAGAGCATCTAAGATAAAATTAAAATAATAATATATTATAATATACTGTAATTTGTATACACAGTAAAATAAATTCCTGGACGTAGAATTTCGATTTAGCGTAAAAACTTTAAAACACAACTGCACAATCACTATTAATAATTTTGTTACAAAAAAGTATTTATATAAGAATTTTATGTATGAACCAAGTTGAATGAAGAATCTTGGAGCATTGGAAAAAAAGTTTAATTTACTATAACTGGTAAATAAATACAAATTTACTATATGTTATTTAAATATCTATTATTTAGAAAAATGTAAATAATTATTCATTTTTTTGAAGTGCCTGATCATTAATTCCGAAAGGCCTTACAATAAAAAAAGGAAAATTTGTATTTATTTACCAGTGATAGTCAATTAAAATAGAGCCATGTTATTAAATATAGTAGTAATAAAGCGGTCCAAACAATTTAAAAACACAACAAAAGAATGAAGACTGCATACAAAGAATTTTGATGGTCATAATCAACGTATTTATTTAGGATACATCTCTGTATGCTGTCGTCCTCTAATAATATTCATCAGTTTAAGAATATTCTATAAATCAACGCTTAAGGTTAATCAATACAAAAGGTTAATCTGCATGGTGGTGATTTCCATGGAATTGGTCCCTCACATTGGTGAAGTGGCTGAGCTAGCCCTGTATGTAAATGCACTTGCACATAAAATTAATCTATGTGGTAATGAGTTCTAGTATTGCTCCCTTCTTCATTCAAATTTCACAGAGAAATTTACAGACGGTGATTATTAGACGGTTAAATTTACAGAATTTTCACTAATGTGGACTGCCATGGACTCGAAATATGTATATTGCTATCACATCTGTGATGACCGCAAGCACTTCTCAGAAAATCCAACCGAATAGTGGGCGATTCCAAATACGATATCGTAACAGAATATTTTGAATGGTATTTTTAAATGGGACAGCTGTAACTAAAAAATGTAATCAGTGCTTAAATTATGAAAATGATGACAAGTAAGTATTTATACTAGTGCGCTTGAATTAGCACCCCCTGGACATAACACCCCATCGCTTCTGGACGTCATTTTGACGTCACGAAAGGAGGTGCTAAATCAGCGCAGTGGCCGTGTCAATCTCCTGAACAAACACCCCCTTAAATATGGGGGGTGCTATAAATCAGTGCTTATACCCTTGTTGATGTGACGAACAAGCATTCCCTGCCGAATAAAACAATGTACATCTAACTTTATTGTGATTTGTTAATAGGTATACTAATGGTATGTTTTGGTATCAATATTAAAAAAAAACAATTAGTTAATTGCCTATTGTAAAACATACTATGCATCGGATATACTTACGTTAAAAAACTAGGGTCTAGACATTGAAATACACTTTTATTGTACAGTAAAATTAATTTGAAGCCATGGTACAAACCAATTAGATGGATTGATATTGCTTAAATCCGGCATGTATAATAAATATACAGGTTCAGAGGAATATATCGATCTATGAACAGCTTTAAGACAATTAAATATTTTTTTATTTTGCAAAGACCATTAAAAACTCGGGATAGTATTGTACTGTGAAATTTCAATTTCCAAAAAGGCTAATTAACAAGAACAGACCAGTTTAAATTGTATAGTTCAAACACATAGCACAAAACAATTACAATATTTAGGTAATGTTTACAATAAACACCTGCTATAAAACGTTGTTTTGTTCGTCTGTAAAGAAGTTCGTGCAAAGCGTTACTATTCGTGAATATTCCCCTGAAATGTATTTACCAATACAGGAGTATACGTATATTTCATAAGGTTACACGCTGAATAATCCATAAATAAGATTTGAAAAATATATACATAATGTTTCAAGTAAATCCAGTTTTACTATTAAGGTTATTTCAAAATCACGTTTAGGTGTCATACTACGATATAAATGTACAAAGATAACCGAGGACCTCGTCCTGTGCAGTAAAGAAAAATACCAAGTTAGTTCAATAAAAAGCTCAGCGGATGGAGTAGATACATTTTGTGACCATTGAAGTATTATTTATTCTCATTGGGTACTCAATATCTCGAAAACCGTGTAAGATACGAAAAGCCTTATTAACAACAAAAACAATTAGGAAATAATATGAGAATTTTATAGTTTTATAAATAAAGGAATTGAGAATTTTTGAAGTTTGAATGACTAATACTACTGGTATGAAAATGGAAAAAACAAGCTGACCAACGAACTTTGGCCGAGATTTTTTTACAAGATACATTTGTGTACCCAAGTTTCAACTTGTGTGGCCTTTTTTGGGCCATTTATCGTCTCCAGAATCCGCGTATATGTATAATATCCTTACCATGAACCAGCACTGATGTAAATGAAAGTTTTAAGAAAGTTTTAGTGAGCAGAGTAGAGAAAAATGCTGAAATCTGTTGCATATATTTAAAATCATATAGTCTTGCGTTGTAATGAAAAGGCTTGAAAATTCCAAAAACCCGCAAAACAGGTTTTTAAAACAAATACAAACTTAAATACAAAATAAAAGGGGAACTTTTAAAATTCAAAACAAATTTTTTTCAATAGAAACCCCCTTTAAAACAAACACCTTTAAAAATTTTTTTTTAACCCCAAAAAACAACAAATTAACCCTCACTATTAAAACAAAAAAACCTTTTAAAACCCCCG
>NW_025784408.1:0-24779 GCF_021130785.1 Homalodisca vitripennis
TTAATTACTTGAGCTCTAATGATATATTCTTTACTGTCATAACTTAATAACTATAGTTTATATTCTATAGTTTTTAATGAAAGATTTTGGTTCTGTAGAGAGGACGAAGTTTATAATTTTCGCTGATAAGAATATATTTAATTTCCAGAAGGAATTTTACTTTCTTTTTTAGGTTTATAGAACAGGTTTCGTAAGGATATTTGCATAACACTCATCTAAAAATCTCCGAATCTTTTGTTAAGTATATACGAGTAATATTAATCGTAAATTGGTTCACGTAACATTATATGAAATATACGGATGAATACTAATAAATCATATCTTTTAAATTAGCAGATTTTTCTAGGTCATTTTTGAAAAAAGTGCATGCGTCAAATGTATAGGTTTTCAAGTTAATTCGTTAATTAAAGGCCTCTGAAAACTATAATACAAGAGAAATAAATAGTGTTCGTTGTTTCTAAATAATATACTTTTCCTACGGACAGTTTTTTAATCGGTTAAGAATATACATAATTGTAGCACACATAAAACAAAAATGTATGTTAGAGATATCGGATTTTTTATTAGATTGGAATTAATTAGTTATTATTAGTAAATCAAGAGTGAAATTTTTGTCGTTTTCTTTTTGACGTGAAAATGTCTTAAATTTAGGTTGCGGCTCGGAGTCACTCATGAAAAAGTGTAACGCCCTGGGTAACGTTACGATGCCCGTCCAGTGGGTCCGCCGCACGGGATCCGCACGGGATAAAAGCATGATAACTGTGGGTCCGCCGCACGGGATTAAAGCAGATAACTATGTTTATTTCGTGAAAATGTGGGTGGTGCTTAGTTTCGTCATTTACAACAACTACAACAATAAAGGTAATAATTGTACACTGATATTTCATTATCGTAAACTATGATTGATTGATTAATTGTTAGATTGACACAAAAGTTGAGAAACTGAGTTTATAGGTTATGTCATACTATTGACAAATGTTGATTACGTGTTAAGTAAAATTATTAGTGTTAAATCACTCTCTGCAAATCAAATCGTAATTTCAGTCGGTTGAGAAGAAAACAGCGCGTATTGGCTAGTCAAACATTTAAAATAACAAATTATAACCTCTAACCTGTCATTAACAGTGCGACCAATCAAAACGAACCTAAACCGACCAATCACCACGCGCGGAGTTAGAATTTAAAGGTGTGTGATATGCAAGAAATTTCAATTTCCAATTTTAGTAAATTTTTTTATTCAACTTTACCATTTACAATAACAAACTTTTAATTTATTTCAAAATTATGCTACAATGTTTTAGTAAACAAAAATATATTTCTATAGTTAAAATTTGTGCACTTCTTATTTTTCATTCAATTCCTTGTTTTTATTGTGCAATTTAATAATATTCATATCAAATAAATATTCATACCGAGAATAAGGAGTTGTCACGTAAAATCTTCGCCCGTAAAAAACCGGACTTTACAGGCAACCATAATTTTTTCTGCCCAATTTTAATTTTTCACGGAATTGTTTATGCCCCTCAAGAGTTTAAAAAGAGAATTTGGATTCCATACAAAATCGGACACCTTCTCAGTTACGCTATGACATATGAAACACACTTTTCCATATAATTATATTGTTTACGAAGACGTGATCCACAGTCTTGACCTTTTAGAGTCCTGATTTCAGTGTGAACTGCTAAAATACATAAACTTAAAAAACCACTAGGGAAAATACCACAATCTTAAAATGGATTTACAAACGTAAAATTCTATTTCAAAAACCTTTTTTGTTATGTTTGTATGCATTTTATTTGCTTTATAACACTCACTGATAAATTATTGTTAGAGATAGGATGAGTTTTTAAATTTATTAGACCTTCATTTAGTGGTTAACACTCTGTATAGTAATTATATTAATAATTTATTTATTCCATTTAGTATTTTACCATTGTATGTACATTTGATATTCTTACGGAACTAAAGCAAACCACTTTCCTGTGTATAGTGCCGATGAAAATTGTCTAAGAAAACATGAGATGCCAGATATCTGAGTGAAATTAACCTCAAAGACTTTTATTTAAATGCACTATTTCTGTGCAACCATTCTTAACTATAACTTAGTAATTTTTAAATTTAACTCACTTAAATTTTCATTCATCAGTTTAAAAAATTAAATCAATTTCATAAATTAAATTAAAATAACATATCTTGAGATAAAAAAGCATAAAATATTATTCATAAAGTAAAAATCTGTTTCTTTTCAATTGAGAATAAAGGACATCATTGGAAATTTCCCAAGCATTGCACATTTCCTACATTAAATGAAGTACCTCATGTGACGTGTCAGGAGACAGGAACTTGCGTTGTTTCCGCCATAACCTGGTTTCCGTTCAATCAACAGCTTGACGAGGAACGTCGATCGTGTCTCAGGTTCGACTACGTGATCTTTCTTCTGCAAAAACACAGCCACCCAAAATCAGCCAGTATATTTATTTCTTAAATATTGTCTAATAGTAAATGCCACTAATGATTATACCTTCAGAGGATCACCACAGAATTTGTTGATATACATTACTGATTTTTATTGAATTTTTTCAGTGATCAACAGGTAATAATATTCGCAAATGATTGTGTGTTCATGTAACATTTATGTTTCGTTGGACAAGAAACTTTTATTTTAACTTGAGGAGTTATTTTATCCACAAAATAAATGTTTAAATTAAAAATGTTATTCAAATAATTTATTTACTAAAATGTTCTTTTCTTTTCAACAATAAAAGATTTAATAATTTTTGGTAAGAAGAAACGATTGGTTTATAGAATGATGGTAATTATGCAACAATTATTTCTTAAGGTATTGATTGGTATTATATTATAACTGTGAAGTAAAGTTACATTCTACAGGATGCTTAAATAAGAATGATAATTATTGATTTAACACAATTTTAATTTCATTTGTGTTTTTTTTGTTTTTTAAAATGTATAAATAGGAACTGGTAGAAATGCAACTCTTTGATTCTAAAATATGTGATGATTTATAAATGAAAGTAATCAGTCATGTTTTACTAAAAAAGTTAATGATTTTAAGAAGCCTGATTTGGTACCTTATTTAACTATTTTGCCCAACGTTTATTTTAAAGTATACTAATAAATATCTACATGATAAATTATAAACTGTTTTTAGATTTTTATTGCTTTTTAAATCAGAAGACACTAAATTCCACACAAAAAACTCCCAATGATGACAAAGATGTTCCGGCATGCAGTCGGATATTGCGTTTTTTTATAACAACTAATCACTTATTCTACAGAATAATTCTGATAACCAATTATCAGATTTAAAAACAGAATCAATATAGGGTTGCGTTGCTATTATAGATGAAATACAAAACATTTGTAAAGTAAATTTTACGATTTCTTTAGGTAACTTCTGGAAAGTTTAATTAGATTACGTTTAGCCTAACGAATAAATTCATACATTTCCTAAACAACCATATTCGATGTGGTCCTAGATGCGTTGAATTATCAACTTCAGATATGTTAATGAACTTCCAAAAATGCTTTTTTCAGGCGAATTTAAATTTATTTTCCATTTTGTTGCCTCAAAATATTAAAGAGGAGACAAATTTAAATGTAAGTTTACTTAAATAGTACAGCCTACTTCGATGAAAAAGCATGGAAATAATAAAATGCAAATGTTGCGAAAGGAAGAATTATATTATTTATTTATAAATAATCGATCTAAAGTAAGAGAGAAATGTATGTTTGACTTTTACACTGTATGAATTCAGCTAATGCACAGCACACAGCCCGAGGCAAGTGATCTGGAACAGTTAAACTACCGGAGCGAGGGTTCACTTTACTACATGAACAGCGAGCGGTTTATGAGAGTTGGTGCGGCTCAAGGGTTCTTCACCGCTTCCTTTATACAAGTCTCCCTTTGACAGGTGTTCCCGCGGGGTTTTAATTTACACTTGAACTTTGGTTCTGTAATTCAATGCATATTTAGAGTGGCCGACACCACATATATCTCAGCATCTACACTTAATATTTGTATTTAACATTATATGGCTTAGATGATAACAATGGTTTTAATTTGAAAATTTTATGTTGATTTGAATGCAAAACATAAGCAACTTTTATTATAATTGAAACAAAAACAGTACAGCCTTACTCGGAAAATAGCATTATCACAGAAATAGCACTCTTTTATTCTACTACTCACACGAGATAATGTGTAGACTGAAATTCTTGAGTTTTAATTAATAAAATAAAAAATTTACTATACTCAAGTAAGCAATCTTATTCTATGTTAAAATCTTTTTCTCTTTACTTTGTAACCGTTATCAGTCAACATTTGCTGTTAATCGTCTATGGTTTCCTCAAACCACTTCTAGCCCCGACCTATCAATTTTCCTCTTGTAAGGTACCTTAAAGTTATAGACCTTACATCTCTGTTCTGGAATTCCTGGATGTCTTCCAGTCAAGACCTGTGTATCGTAGCCAATACCTTATCACTCATAAGGTCAGGTTTCCCAGTTTCTTCGCATGTAATAGATGTTAATAAATGTAATAGATCACAAAAAGATAATGAAATGGTCAATTGTGACTCGTTAACTATGGTGTTGTCAATTACGCTTTGGCTATTACCTTTCTGTTTTGAAACATGCTTTTAATGTTGAAATAACATGGTAGGATTAAGTAACAATTATAGGTTTATTTATTTTGATGAGAAGTAATAGTTATTATATGGAATAAGACCGCATAATAAAATAAAATAATACAATTCATTTGTGCAACATTTTGAACATGGTTTTATGATAACAGAAATAAAACGCGTTATACATCATCTTAGATTACTCATGTTCAGAATAAACGTTGTAAAAAATATTAAAAATGTTAAGATAATACGAGATATTTTATTAATTTAAAAAAAATACGATCTTATACATTAAATCGTGTCTTGTTGTTAGTAATCGTATGTAATGTAAATCGTAATTTTGTTTTGTTAGTAGAGTTAACAAACATTTGTGATATTTATATTTAAATTTAACCTTAACTATTGTAATATTTAGGTATATTTATGTATCTAGAATATAATTTGGGAGTATAGTAAATTTTAAGCAAGAATCAATTATATGGTATTTTCTTACACGTTAGATTAATTATATTATCGTACAGTATTTCTTCCCATACTAATTTTAAAAGGAAGACCAAAACTACTTAAGGTTTTAGTTTTTCTATAATTGGGTGGAATTAACGTTGGGTGGACTTTATGGAGTATCAATTTATTTCATTTAACTCTTGTAGCGTTACAAAACCAGTCCTGAATTTAAAAATGTTACAGGGAAATTATAAGTTGACAACAGTGAATACGTCATATTTTAGTTAAGTCTTTAAAAGTTATTTCTATACCACTTCTTATTGTAGCCGTATTGTTTAACTCATAAAATAATACAAAAATTCTTTTGAATTAAGTAAGGGGAGCACTTGGCCCTATCTCCGTAATGTTAACAAAAGTACCTTTTTCTCAGAAAGTATGGAGTAACAGATAATTGGATAATTCTTTTTTTGTATTCTAAGGAATGTCTCTTTACATCAGTGGAAACTCCTAAATACTTAAATTTTTAATTATATATATTTTTTCTGAATTTAAAAAACTTAAGTAAAAAATTCAGTTTTTTCTGAGTTATTATTTTATTTAATAATACTGATTATCAATTATCAGCCATTTTGAAGTTTCCACGATTCTATGATACAACAATAAACATGAAAAAAATTGTAGGCAGATATCTTAAGTAGTTTCTGAGAAAAAGATATTTTAATGTTGAAAAAGACAATTTTTCAAAAAAACGCAAAAAATAAATTTATTAGCTGAATTTAGTTTAATCAATTACCTTTCAGTACATTCCTGACGCATATGCAGGTTCTGGGCCATCTTCCTCCTCAAACTGATCTGCTAGCCTCCTTTCAGCACACTTTTTCTTTTCCTGATTTTTTTCAATTTCTTGTTGACATTTTCCTGCAGCAGCGACACGTCGTTCGATCTAGCATTTGCAATTGCCACAGCACAGTTTTTAACCAGCTTCCAGTCCCAATTTTTCCAATATTTTACAGGATGTAACATTTCCTTCATGAAAATTTGTCACTGCAAAACCATGTACCAAATCTCAAAGTTCTAAGACCGACTAATGTTCTTTTCGGTATATAAAGGACCAAATAACATTATTGAGGCTTTCATTTGGGTTTTGAGTTTTACCCATCAAGCAATTTTCAAGTAGTTTGGGTTCTGCTAAATCTCTAAATATAGTTCTGATAAAGGACATAATATCCTCAGTTAAGTGAAAATGTTTACCTTTTTCAGGGTAATGATCGTACGGTTCATTTTTTTTCTTTTTTTACACCAGGTATAATCTGTTTGTGGACACAAGGCATTTTGAGGTTGCTTGTTGGTTGATAACACATGAAAATAAAAGGCCCAGACAGTTCTTTGCATATCTTGTACACTCTTGTGGTTCCTCCTTATGGCCAATCCGTAATATTCCTGGAGTTTAAGTATGCAGCATCTGTGAGGACGGTTTTCTTCCACCAAGATTGTTTCCATTCAGTAGATCTTTTGTTTTTTGTTTGAGTGATTTTAGCCTAGACCCCATTCTTTTTCTGGATATGGCCTATACATTCAGCTTTTTGTAATATTAACTTCATCATATAGTTTGTTGTTTCTAACTTATACGTAGGCCTTGCTGTCTCCGTCCCCTAGATATTCAAGTAACGACACTCGCACAATTGTTCTGACCGGTTGAATATATGTTTTGCCCCTGTGACCTCCATAGCCCCACTACTGCCCAAAACAACTAGCAATACAATCCTGTCAATGCTCATTTTTTAAATCTATTTTTACACATTACAGTACTTAGATAATATATCGATCTTCATAACCTTTCCAGTTGATATGAACCATCGATAGCAACTGCAATATTGTTTTCATTATTATTTATTTCAATTGTTTCCTCTACAGCTGCCTGCATTGACTGCTTTGCAACTGTTTCAGCAGAATGATGACTTAAACACACTCATAATCAAAATATCGGTTCACTGGAGCGTTTAGGTTCAAAAAGTCCACAAAGGTTTTTCCGCAGCAGTTCTCCCTTTGCCAATAAACCTTAGGCCTAAAACTAATCTCTAGTTCAAGTCATAGAATTTACTGCTTTTATCATTGGGTAATAGTTCAACAGATTCACAGTTGTCCCTAATGAACAGATTTTTCACAATCTATACATTTCAAAGTAATCTGAGAGGCTAGGCCTGAGATATGCATCTTATGTAATGTAAAAGTAGAATGGCCAAAACTTGCACACAGCTAATTCACTGATGATACATTCTACATTTTTCAGGTTTTAACAATGTCATACTCACAGTCACTGACATGATTACTTATACCAATTGATTGAATCAGTCAACTTTTTTAGCTGATGAAGAAGGTTCATGTGCTGGTGAGATAGGCCTAGACGGTGTATTTCCATTACTAGAACTAGGCCTAACCTTGTTGGTATCTTTTGTTTTGTTTTTTCCATGGGAAATCCTTTTCTTGAAAACTCTTGTTACTTTTAGGCATTTCTATAGTGAACTAAAATAATTATATAAACTAAATAAAACTAGCAAAAATCAACACACAGTATTCACGAATCAATATTTGCAGTCACAATATTCTTATAACCTAGTCACAATAAAGTTAGCAAAAAACAACAGCTGACAGACGACAATATTATTTGTTGAATTTACACTCGAAGTGCCAGGTTAGCCTACGTAGTGGTATAGAAAGTAAAATAAGTGGGCTTGAATGCATTTAAAAAGATGTGATATACCAAATTAAAGTGGAGATTTCTAAGCATAAGTATTAGTAAAAAACTAAAAATCACAAAAAAAATTATTTTTTTTAGTCAATTGGTCCCTTAAATATGTTTTTAGAGGTGTTAACACAACTTACCTTTTGAAAACAATCCAGAGAGCTAACTTTTGATCTAATAATGGTGATGCTACCAAAACCTTCCAATTATAGCTACGCTGCAAGTTTTGGAAGCAATAATGCCGATAAAATACCACGAAATATATTGTAAACTATCAACTTGCATACAATTGAGGTTACTTCTTAATACATAACTGGATTTGTGAAGAAAAAAATCTATTTTTTATATAATTTTAGAATAATTCTATAAACATTATAAGTGAAACAATTGAAGATGTTTGTATTTTTATGTGCATGGATATTTTATAATCAATTACACTAAATATAGTTGGACCACATTTTCCAAGTATACTATTTAGATTAAAGTACAAAACGTAAAAAAATACATTTATTGTGTAATATGTAATAAATTCTCTTAAAATTAATTTAAAGAAAATATATTTACTTGAAGAATAGGAAAAATGTTTTACTTTAATCAAGTCACCAGAATATAAGTTATTAGGATATAATCCAAAATCCGAACAAAATAGTGACGAGTTCATACCATTTTGTTTTTTCACGTATTACTTAATAAAACATTGCTACATGATTCAAACTGAAACAAACTACATTATGATTTTGAGCACGTTAGGAGCTCGATGTTGACGTCCTTTGACATTTTTGGACGCTATATTTATAATTATTAGCTGAAGAATAATATCAGAGGGACTAACTTGTTGTTACGAGCTGTTGAAAAATGCAACTTCAAAGCGATGCACCAAAAGATCAAATTTTTTGCTGAAGAACGAAATATGAATTAAAAGAACCAGAATAGGCAAGGAAACCGATATGAAATGTTTCAGCGCATGGCAGGAAAGATGGTAAAGGAATGTTGCAGGGACGGCTCACTGGACACGAACTGACAACAAGGACATAAGAAGCTACCACTCAGTTTTTAACTGGCCATGGTAGCTTTGGCAGCTATCTGAAGAGATTTCACCTGATAGATGACGATGGTTGCTGGTAATGTGGAGAGGTGGACTCAGCATACTACACCTTACTTCTATGCCAACGATGAGAGAAAGAGAAAGGGAGCTCATGAAGAACTTGAATTCAAATCATCAAATAGCTCCGGACAGTATTTTGCTCCGTTGTTGAAAAATTGAGACACATGGAATGCAACCAGGAGATTTTGTACATAACATTCTCTAGAAAAAGATAAAGGATGAGAAGCTGAGGGGAGGCCTATGAAACGTTGTGTCAAGATGCCCCTCTAAGTAAGCTTAAAGAGGCTAGACCACTTACGGGCTGAAGTAATACTTAAAAGGTTTCAGTTTAGAAGAAGACAGGAAAAGGGTGGTTTTTTAGTCTGTTAGAGTCCAGCACATCCAGAAGTACGGGTGCCTGGGTGTCCATGAGGATTTTCCACCCCGCTACGAATAGGAAAAAAATTATATTTGATTATAAACAGTGCTCTATAATCAAGTGCAATTACTATGAAAAGATGAGAAGTTATAAATTATTTTCTGGCACAAATTACTTATTTCTTACAGTAGGAAATTATTTGTAGGTTTTTTTAAATTAATGCTTGTATTAAGATGAAATTATTTATGGAGACGCCTCATATACGTTAGGGAAACTATAAACAAACTGTGTATTAATTAAAGGTATTTTGGATTATACTTTCATGACTATTAGCGAACAAACCGACGTTAATGAACGTTTAAATATTGAAAAAAACAAATATGTTCTACTGAGATCATAGTGAAATTTAACTTACTCATACTTTAACATACTCATATACTTAGAAGTATGGTACTTAAATTGCGGATTCCTTTTAGGAAGTAGAAGTCTTAGAGGTGATAAAGTTAGGCATAACTTTAGTTCAATTAACACAACACGTTGTTAGTCCCCCTACGTCAGACTTCTCACACTGTCTTACCTTCTGTCAGGTTCTCTGAACTTCCACTGAACCTGTCTAGAATGATTAATTTACTTACAATAAGTCTCACTGAACATTAAATAGATACGTTTCTGAAGGCATTACTCAATTTCAATTGTATTAAAATTAACATAGAACTGTGATAAGAGGAATTAGTAATGCAGACTTGTATTAAAAGTATATTCAGTTCTAATGTCATTATTTACTAACTAATACTTTAGAGCTATTATATGAATATTATTTGCTAAAAAACATGTTTTATATATAAAAATACAAATAAATTATTACGAAGTAAGTTTAAAAGTAATGTTGAACAACGATTTGTCAAATTTGGTCAATATTTTAGTAGGATTCTGTGGATTGCAGTAACTGAATGGCAATAATAACATAGGTGTTATATGAGTCATTCATAATTTTGCTTGGTAGAACAATATCTATTGAGTGTGCGAAATTGATATTTATGAAAATAAAAGAATTTTATTATTTATAAGATTAATATAGTACAGAATATAAATATTTTTTTAGAAAAACTGCTACACGGGTATTTTTAGTTACCAAAAGCCTATAGTAATATAATACCACAGAGTGAATTGGTTGAGAATTCAGCGTTGTTATGTGGCTTGTGATTTAGAAGGTTTACTTAGATCTTTGTTTAACTTTTTTGTGTTATAAGTACACCTTAACGGTATGGTGTGATGTATGTTTTCTAGCAACCGTTTTATTAAATAGCTCTTCTGCACTACTTTTACAAATTAGAATTATATTTCGTAAAATTAATATTCAGATCATGATAATATTGCTTTTGCAATAAGTATTATGGTTTTGAACAAAGATGACCTAGTAATATTGACACTATTCTCGCATTGACTGTAGTTCAGAGCAAAAAGGTATGCAAATCAACAAAGCCAGTCTTTAACTGCTAAATATTACTAGGAACGATTTAATTTTATTTGTGAATATTACCAATTCTGATATATTAAATTAATTTACATAGTATATATCAAGGGTTTTGATGTGTTTTGGTAGCGCTTTGCTTGTGCTCTGGAGTTCAGCAATAGGGCTGCATGAAGATCAAAAGGAATTTTCACTTATCTGGAATTATTTAATTTACCTATCATAATCACTTTGTCACTATTCGATCACTAATATGCACTTTTTTTTTTTTTGAGGGAGAGGCAGGAAAAATGCAATTACGCACACAGGTGGCCAGCCTGTAGTGTGGGACTCTCCTAAAAACCGGGTTTACCCACTAAAAAAAACCTCCTCTACTCTTTAGGATTCTAACCTGGGATTGTTTATTCACATTACTTCAGGCTAGGCCTCTAAATTTGGGCTTAAGCCCGTGGGGCTCGCTCCTTATCCAGCCGCTCTGTCAAGGGATCTGGGCCACTTCGCGGTCCAGATAGGGTTTCTTTTCCAGGAGGATGCCCCGGACGAACTGTGACAAACAATCCCAGTTCCCCTCATCCTCCATTATCTTTTCGCAGACCGTATCCACCGAAAAAAACCCCGAGTTTTCTTGTGGACTCCAGGCGGGGCCTTTCCCAACGCGGACAGCGGAAGAAGGTGTGTTCCGCGTCGTCGGGAACGCCCGGGCAGTAGATGCAATCCGGTGAATCGGTCTTGCCCATCTGGTTCAGGTACGACTTGAAATAGCCGTGACCTATCAGGAACTGCGTGAGGTAGTAATCCACCTCGCCATGGCCGCCTTTCGACCCATGGTTGAACCTGCTCGATGAGTCGCGCAGTCCATCGTCCTCGGTTTCGTGCTCCCAGCTGTGTTGCCACTGCTGGAAGGTTCGGGCACGCTCTTCGGATCTTGCTGCGTCCTTGCCGATCTCGCCTTGTCTCTGATAAATCGCCTTCTCTCCCCTGCCAAGAGCTTGACAGGGATGACTCCGGCAACCACCAGGACGGCAGGCTCGGATACTGTCCGATAGGCGGAACACACCCGGAGCGCAGCTTGACGCTGAACCCGGAGGAGTCGCAACCTATAACATTCCTTGTTAAGAGCGTCTGCCCACACCTCTGCCCCGTAAAGGAGTACGGACTGGACTGCGGGACATCAATAACCGTCTTTTGCTGGACCGAGGACCCCCAACATTGGCCATCAGCTTACTAAGATAAGAGACTACCTTAGCAGCCTTGTCCGCCGAACGGAAGATCTGGTCTCTCCAGCTTAACTTATTGTCCACCATGACTCCGAAGTACTTGGCGGCACGCGTTGACTGGAACCACTTCCCTTCCCACTCGCAGCAGGACGACGGTGTCAGTTCTCTTCTTTGTGAGAATCACGATCTCCGTCTTGCTCAGAGCAAGCGAAAGACCGTGATCGGACATCCAGGCGTTGACTAATATGTACTGTAGACTCCCAGTGTCTCAATAATTTCAACTATGTTATGAGACGTAAATTAAATAATCTCATTAACTTTTCCGTGGCCTGAGCGGTCAATATTTATGTTATACGAAGGACATTCAATAATTGAAAAGACAAAGTTTTCTGGATAAAAACTTTGGCTTTAATTTTTCTAATATTTATGCTTCGATGCGGCTTCTTTAAAAACGTTATGCATAATTATGCTACATAGAATGTTCTATAAGTTTAATATTTTATACTAAATACTAACAAATCGGACCACAAATATTATTAGATTTTAAAATTAATATTGTACTTATGTGAATTTAATAATTGCTTGGTTAAGAATTTACGTATTATGTTTTATTGGTTGAAAGTAAACCTGTAAGCTAAGAATGTTTGAATTGTAGCTTTATTTAGAGCAACCAGTTCACATATCGAAATGTGAAGTGTAGCACTTCTTTTGAAAGATATGCCAGTCAAATCGATACTCTAACAGAGAGATTACATTGCCAATATACTTGAATGGCTCCTATTGAGAATATTGGACTGCTGCCTTTGTGGTGTCTTGATGTGGAAACAACACAGCATTCCGACACCGACTTGGGAGTCGTCGTTTGTCTGACGAGCAACAGTTTGGTTGTTCCGGCCGTTTCACAGTATTTTTTATACTTTATTTATATTTTGAAAAAAAATTGACCCTTCACTAGAAAACAATCATAAATGGAGTTACCTTCAATTTATTAATTTGTTAAAACAAATCAATGGTTTTCGGGTAATGTTAAATCAATCTCTTAGATCTTAACACTCAACCGTACAGATATTAGGTCTTTAAATGAATATTTTCCAATCCATTAAATTGTAAAAATATAAGGTATTGAGCATTGGATAAAATTAAGTAGCCTAATTTTGAAAATGCAGAAAACAATTTAAAAATATTTTAGACTGTTAATGTCTCCAAACAATTTATGTTTATTTTGCAAACTCAGTGAAATACGGGTATACATTGCTATGTACAAATGTATTTTTAAACATCTAGCATGTATCCAATTAGACACATTATTTTGATTGTTACTACTCCTGGTATTGTCATTCACATCAACATATTCAGCTATGAAAAAGTTAATCCATTTTATGTTTGAAATATTCATTTTTATTTCTTGAAAATTATTTATTTTGACTTATGAATGGTTACGAAAACAAGCTCTTCAAATATTATATCGATTATTTAACTATCGACATCCCTATTTTGAAGCTTTATAAGGGAAGTGACGGCACAATATGAAGGTTTTATAGATAGACGGTGGGGAACAAAGACCTAGGTTGGAAGTAGTGATTTAAGTGACTGAATTTATGTATGAAACACTGGTAATTGTAGGGATGTGTGAACACTAGTGCCCACTGTCACAGGTTAATTACATAATATTTTTATAAGATAGAAACTTCTATAGTAAAACTGTAGTTAGTTAAAAAAAATAATCACAGTAAAAACGCTATTTACAGTTTAATTTGAGTTTTACACAAGTCAACTAACGGTGATGCAAAAAGGAAAACTATGTATATAATCAATGTGTCGTGGCAACTCTCTTCCTCATTGCTAGTCAGCTGAGAGTGACAACCAAATACGCGGTTTATTGTCCAGTGAGTTTCATGCTTACTTTTGCTAATAACTATGGTTTCCGTTAAACTTTATAACGTAATATTCTGAAATTTCTTCAAACATTATTAAATTATGACGTTTATATATTATTTAAAAAATAAACGAACGGATATTTTATTACTTTTGGTTTTGTTTATAAAGAAAAAACATTTGGTGACGTTAATTTAGGTTTACCTTTATACATTGTTAATTTGATTGGTTTTAACATTATAATAAATACTAACCAAGGAAAAATATATCGTGTAAAGATTAGGAAAGTTTTTATTTGGTATATATTGTATTATCTAGTTAAATACATTTAAGTATAGAATAAGTACATTATCCAAGCATTCAAATATTTGCAATATTCATTTTTCATAACACAGTTTCATAACACCCTTAGCATTTGCCTAGGATTCATTAAAACACAATTCCTTGTGTAAGTAGCTAATTTAACGAATAAACTTAATGCTTAACATGAATTTATAACAAATATATCATGCTATTGCATAGATGTATTTATGAAATTAAAACGTACGCGACATTCGTTCAAATGTCTAGTATGCGCACTTAAGTTCGTATAATTTCATAAAGTTCCTTCCCAAAATACAGAAGAGGTAGACTGCTTTAAATATCTCCATGCAAAATTAAAATTAATAAAGGGCCCAAATGAAAATGACTGAAGATTGGAATTTTAAATATTAGCAGCATGTACAAGAATCATACAGAGTGACATATTTGTTTATATAAAATACATTTTTATAATTCCAAAATGGATTGCACTAATGAGGTTAATGATAAATTTAAGGTGAAGTAGTAGGTTAGGAAGTGTAATTCCATTCTCATTTGCCTGAGGCAAACACCACTCGAGACAACATTATCCTGACATAAACTCATTTATGAGCTGTTCCCTTAAGCAATATTCCATGTAGATAACTTCTCTTCAAAGAAAGGTTTATAATATATATATATTATATATAATATATATAACAAATGAAGAATTAAAACCAATATTATAATTAAATATCATGCAAATTTTTATAAAAAGTCTTATTAAAATCTTAGAGAATTAGTATTTTAGTTTATGTATAAAAAAATTATTTCTATTTATATTAACAATTCATTTAAAATGTTTTGGAACTATATTAGAAATTTAACGCCTGAGCATATAACTAACATATTTTTTGGAACGGCATACTAAATACTTTAAATTATTGTCACTAGAAGAATGTATAAAAGACAAATTATCTAGTAACTGGACGTTAGCTTCAAAGTGCAATGTTTCAGGCGCCCCATAGTCAAAGATTTAAACATTTTTTCGAAATACTAATCGCATAATGATTGCATTTTTGTGCAGCACACCATGATATAATATTTGAATGAATAGCTCTAAACATCGGTAACAACTGAAAATGTTATGGTTGTTTCGTAAGTAACATCACAATTTTAGAAAAATAAATTCAGTTTTATAATATTATTTAATTACATACCACTTATATTTCACGATAAAGCAATTGACTAATAGTTAGTCATTGTATTGAGAATAACCCAACGGCCTAAAACAACATTTAATGCCTAAAAATACTTTCATAAGAAATCCATGGACAAGAGCACCATAGTTTAAAATGTTTAAAACCAACATATTGTACATAGATGTGTGTGTGTGTGTGTGTGTGTGTGTGTGCGTGTGTGTGTGTGTGTATACTATCTGGTTTACGCATTTAATAATACTAAATTGTATTAAAGTATACGAATAAAAAGTTTATACTTTTATCATCAGCATCATATATCATATTTAAGTGCAAGAAGAAACATTAATCCTATCTACGTGTAATTCATAATCCGTTTGATTCCCACACTGTCAACGTGCCAACTCAGCAACAGCAAATAATTCCTAAACATTCGCCATCAAAATACTTGAGACAATAATTTTCGACAATAATTGATTAATTGATGGATTTAACTCCGGCTTGTAATGGCAGGTGCTCATAGACCAGTATCCTATGCCCCGCAGTACTGCAGATATTCCCGTCTGTTGTTTCATATTCGTGCACGTTTCTGCCAACATTTATAGTCAATAGTTGCAGATTTGAATTTTCCATTCCTAAGCCGGCACTCCACAATATCACTCCTTAGGAGACATTTGGGTTAATAATTCCGTAATACACAGTCATCAAGTATTTGAGTATGAAAAGACTTTCTAAAAGACATAAATCCCTGACAATAAATTTGAACACACTGAATATACGGGTACATCCCAGAGCTTACCTTAGTCATAATGCTATTCCTAGGAATTTATTTTAATAGGTTTCCTCAAATATAGAGACATTCAACATGGCAGGTGGACCACGGACAAGGTCCGCAGAACATATAAAACTTATAAAGTTTGTTTTTTACAATGTTTGATTTCATGTATATGAATTGTTTAACCCAACTATTTAGATCTTCAGAGTTGACGATGTTTCCTCTAATACAGAGATGTTTTGTACTATAAGAGTTTCACGGTTTGTAGCGATTAATCAACGTAGTTAACTTATACTACAAAAAATTAGACTCAGTATATATCCCTGTTGGACTCCATATCGTAGCTTAACTGATTTTTGAAACTCCTTACAAATCTGTCCGTCACTCATAAAATACTAAAGGCATTAAATAGCAATCCTTAAATCCCCTAAGAAGCAAACGTTTCAACCATTATTTTGTGATCAACATGTTTCTATAACACTTTTACATCTTATTACAAACTGTTACGTTATTTTAAAATCGAAGCAACAGTTAATTTCTTACTTTCAGGAAGTACTCTCTCATAATAGACCAAAGGACTATTTCACTCAGTAGAGATACAGGTAAAGTTAAAGGAAACTTGTAAAAGTTACACTATCAGAGAATGTAAGCTGTAGCTCTCAGTTTTACTACATTGAACAGCCAGTGGTTTGTGAGGGTCGGCGGGGCTCAAGGGTTCTTTACCGCCTTCTTTATACAAGTCTCCCTTTGACAACTGTTCCCTCGTGGTTTTAATTTAAACTTAAACTTGAGTATAAACTCTGTAACCGTTACATTTAACAGTAGAGAGTACATATAAATATCCTTGTAAGTATTTTTGTTAACATTAGGTGCTCAACGCACATCAGCCGCTAAGTTCTGATATCGCATACAGGATGGACTGTATTATAAAAAAATATATGGTGTTTTGATTGCGATCTTAGTAATGAAAGCACTTACAGCTTTTTTATTTTGTAAAATGTTTGACTGCTATATTATGAGATACTTTTATTGGTAGCTCTTATATTTTTATAAACTACTTTTTAGGATGATTGTTACCAATAGAGAGAGTAAAGTGGATATAATCACCTTGAAAATAAATGTAAGAAATGCACTTTTATGTGTCTCCGTTAAAAAATAATCGTCCTCTATATAAACGGCCAGAGTAAAATTATGTTCATAAACATACGGAATTCGGACGGAGCTTTATTCATTTTCAATGATTATTTGTTTTGAACACCAATGACCAGAGTTGTTCTGATTTATCCCACACTAACTGAGTTTTGATAAACTGATTGTTGTTGATTTATGGCTTCTGAAAGCCCAATCGTTGTTCGATATTTCACTTTTGTTTGTGCTTCTATTTTGTAATCTTTAAGCCATAAACATACATTCCACTTTTAAGACATAGATAAATTTAACTATAGGGTACTTAATGCATCGTTATTCGCAAAATACATAAAAGGTTCTCTTATAGAATTTGTTTACTGTAATAAAATGTGTGCGGACATTAACATATTATTAGTTATATAGTAATGTTGTGATTAACGTACCGGTTATACGTATTATCATGTTTACAAACCCATAATAATGTTAAGCTTGCCTACCTAAATCATCACTAAAGGTTATTATGAATCAAGAGTAATACATTTATTTAATAATATTGATGAAGGTGTATTTTTATATGCGTATATTATATTACGTATCTAAATAGTATATCTTTGTTATTTTTAATTATTTCTGAACGTTTTACATGCAATACTAATAATATTACAAATTTTGGAAGTGCCTTTATTTGTTTGTTTTGTTTTCACGCGTAAACTACTCAACTGTTTGTTCTTAAATTTTACGTTGACATTCTTACAGTTCCTGGAATGAATATATACCTATTAATTTTTTGGAAAATTCCTCTGGAGTATGCTACAATGGTTTTTAATGTAGCGAAACATGTCGTCTTGATCTCTACAGTTGTGTAACATTAATTGAATGAACCTGCAAAATTAAACGTCTGTTTTGTGTAAACATTGTTTATTTTATGAATTGTTTTTACATTTATAAAGAATGAAGTGAACTGAAACCGTGGATGTTCGGGGTGGTTTCACTCATAAGCAGCTTCTGAAACAAATGTGTCAATGAATGCTGGAGAGCAAAGCATCAATGTATTACAACATTCATTTTAGTGCTGGAGGAGAAATGGTACAATGCTTTATATGTAGTTAATGGAGTCAGGTCACTAATAAGTGGATAAACAATAAACAAGATGTACGTGATGGGCGGAGTTTGAGGATAGACGGCAAGTCCCAGACGAGTGAAGCGCCTTGGATGGATCGTTCGCAGTACCCTGGGTGTGTCTCAGGTTAAATTTTTGGTAAGTAAATTGTCTAAAGAGAAACTGAATTTTTTCTGCGTTGAATTTCAGCCGAATAGGTAACTACTGATCTACCTTATAATAAAATTCCCTAAAAATACAAGAATGTCACAATTTCACTCCAAAGACTCCATTTGAAGCAGTCGACAAGAACTATGATAAATGAAAATTTCGCTGGGACTTTTAAATTAATTTGGCAATTCCACCTCTAAATGTTCTTAAATGTTACAATGACTAGTTTTATATATATATATATTATGTTATTAATTATTAATTAATATAAATATATATATATATATATTATTACTTCATTTTCTATGTTATCTGTGTCACGTTCTTAAAATGTTGAACTGCTTGCGTGTTAAATATAACAAAAATGTTTATTAATATTTACTATATTTAAACGAAGTTAAGTTATATAAGTTGTAATAACAATGAAAATATGTTCCTCTAAATGTAAACTGAAATTATTATAAAATAATTTTGTAAACATGGTTTATGCAAAAAATTAATTTAAACAAATTTATAAACTAAATTATCTACTTGCAGCTATTATGATTTATAAATACGTGAAAAGGTGCGATAACGAATAATTGGGAATAATGAACTTCCAGTCACAATTCCAACTTCAGTCGAATCTAGTTACCAACTCCTCTTCTGTAGCAACCACCTCGAGTAAGTTAGTTCATTACCAGCACCAACCTAGTCTGTCACATATTAACCCTTACCGCAATATGGCTGTGACAACGGCGGAACAGTTCGAACTCAGGATTTTGGGCTTAGTAAATTATTTTTCACAATTTTCTATTAGAAATACTAATTTTCATATATGAATATTTTCCTATATGAATATAGTTTTATTGATTATTGTATTGTTTCAATGTTTCTCACCAGACTTTTACAACTTAAAATTTTGTTTTCAATCCTTTTAACACTCTGCTCTATTATTTAATCAGGTAATAATGGTAAATGTCAGAAATAATAACTATTAAGCAAAGTACTATGCAAAGGATTTTTATTGTTTAAAATAAGATAAGGTGATAAATTATTAGTGTATTACCTTGATACTAAATCGTAAAAGTTATATTTGCATTCAAACTTTTAACCATTTAAATTTTCAATGGTTCTAAATAGTTTTCTTGTGCGGAATACAGTATATTTTTCTAATAACAGGACCTATCTTTTGGCTAGTAAATTTTATTTTAAATATTACAGAATTGTAGTTTTTTTTATAATAAAAATAATTCTGATTTAATAACCGACACTAGTCAATCACAATCTGTAATATGTATTGGATTGTTTGGAACGGGAAAGTCCGGAATTATACAATTTAAAAAGTACTGTTATATTTGAATAAAGTGTTGTACTTCACTTGGGTATTTTTTCAAAATTCCAGATCTATTATATGTTTTTCATACTATCGTAAATATTTTCTTCCATACTTGTGTACCTTAGTCCACCATACTTGGAGTTTATAACTTTTATGTCTCTAAAATGCCTTTTAAATTAGAACATATACATTTTCCGATTTCTTAATTATTTGGAGTAGGTTTGTGATATTTTTGGTGCAATGTTTGACACAATTCAATCATATGCATTGGTAATTTATGAAAGTACATCCAAAGTAGAAGTTTATGATCCTCCTCTTTTCCATAATGCAACTGTATGTTTGATTGCGTTTTCGGAACATACCGTGAACATATATATTAGATAAAGAAACAATATACAAAAAAATAAAAAAATAAAAAATAAATTTAGTGTAGTAAACTTCTTTCATCTAGTTTCCTTATAATGTAAAACTATTCCAACGTATACTATGTGTGTGTGTGTGTGTGTGTGTGTGGTGTGTGTGTGTGTGTGTGTGTGTGTGTGTGTTGTGTGTGTGTGTGTGTGTGTGTGTGTGTTGTGTTAGTATGTTAAGTGGACAGTGTTTGGGAATTTGTCGATTATGCGTCTCCTAATCTGCACTAGTACACGAAATTTCAATGATAATCACCAATACACATTCTTATGTTTCTCAATAACTCTAATTACTTAGTTTTTTAACTCCTAACTTGTTACATATCGTTTGCTACTACACAATAGAATCACAATGTCACTTAAAAAAACATTTCAATTACTTTCCGCGAAACTACATCTATCCATGTTAAATTTATGGTAAAATTACCACTATAATTTGTTAAAAGTATAGTTTTATATTCAAACTTGTAATCCAATGGGTCTGGCAATCTAGAATTAAATCTCCATCACGTATATATCATATTAAATTTTCTTACAATTTGGAACGTGATTATTAAGCCCTCTCCTCCTTTAGCAAACGCAACGACCTTCTGCTTAGTATTCTTCTTCTTAATTTAATTAGTTTACTAATAAATACAAAAATGTTAGGGGTGTTCAATTTATTCAGTAATGCGAGGAAACTACCATGAGTTTAATAATGGATAGGAATTTCAGTTATTTTATTGATGCTCCAATACTCAGTCTTGCTTTAGGTATACGCCAGTTTTAAACTTTTTCCAAAACGGATTCGGTTACTAAACGTTTTACAGAACTAAATAGGTGTATTATACTCTCTATTCTCCTATTCTTGTAACACAAAACAGGCTTCTCTGACGTTGCAGGCAAAATGTCTAGTCAATAGCTATTTTATTATTCTGGACGTGTAACTTTAGAATAATAGAATATATATATATATATATATATATATATATATATATATATATATATATATATATACTCTTCGAAGTACTTTATAGTGTACACAAAAACAGAATCAAAAAATTCAGTGCTCATGTTTTAATTTTCGAGTTGACACAACCCTTCTTCAGAACACACTGAATTAAAACATATAAACAGAACTCAAACCAAAAACAAAAGACATAACCAAAATAAAATTTTAACAAATAAATACCATAAACAACAAGATCCCAATCAGCTGTATGTAGAATATTTTGTAAATGTTTACATAGAACTAAAAATTTTTTGTCATAAAAAGGAAAAGAGAATCATCTTAGGTTCAACCCATCTGGTTGCCTTGATTTTAAAATTAATTGATGTGCGATTTCAACATTTCTTAAATTTATCAGATTGGTATTTTGGTTGGGGTTTGGCTCTAAATGGTAAATTCCTTTTAGGCTGAAGCAATTTTCTAATTTATTTTGATTGTGTTGAATCGCATGAGCAGATAATGGTCTCTCATAATTTTGATGAGCAACATCAAATCGATGATTGGTCATTCTCACTCTTAATGGAGTGATGGTTTTTCCAATATAGTCTTTGGGACAGAATTTACAGGTTAGTTGATAAATTATGTTTTTTGTAGTGCAATCAATGTTACCTTTAATAGGATATTCTTTTTCAGTTGTGCTACTTTTAAACGATTTAGAAATTTATTAACATCTTACAAATGCCGCATCTTGGCTTGTTACAAGGATTTGCACACATTACATTTGATGTTATTACTTTTTGTATTGCCTTCATACTTTAATTTCGGTCTAGAGAGAATGTTTTGTAAATTTAGAGGTTTTTTTTTAAAAATTACTTTGGGGGCTTAGAAAATAAATTTCTAGTTTCAGGGGAAGATTCCAAAATAGGAAAAGAAACCTTTAGAAATTTTGTTGCTTTTATGAAGGCCAGGAAAATATTGGGTGATAAATTTAGGATCATTAGGATTAATAGCACTAGAAAATATTTTTAGGTGCTCTGATTTGTCTATCAACAAGATTTTTTGGATACCCCCTTTCAAAAAGTACATGGGACAGTCTGTTTATGTAGTTATGGAAGTCAGATTGATTGCTACAAAACAAAGATTTTTTGCTCTTATTGATAAATCTCTTGGGTATAGATTTTTTTAATGTGAACTGGATGGCAGCTGGTGAAATGCAAATATTGCATTTTGTTACTGTCTTTGACATGAATTTTTGTTTTCAAATTGTGATTTTCAATAAATACATCAGTATCCAAGAATGTTACTGAATCTGGTGAGATAGACCATGTAAATGTTAAAATGCTAAATTTATTGAGGTTAAAAAGAAAGTCGTTAAGTTCTTTGATACCATGCTGCCATATTATAAAAATATCATCTATGTACCTGAACCAAATTAGAGGTTTATAATTTTGACTGGTTAAAAAATTCTTTTCCAATAGTCCCATAAAAAGATTGGCATAAGAAGGAGCCATCCGTGTGCCCATAGCAGTTCCTTTTGTTTGAAGGTAATTTTGGTCTTGAAATTTAAAAATTATTTAGGGTTAAGATCATGGTCATAAGTTTGAGAATGAAATTAGTACTAGGTTTGGAATCGTTTGGGCGTGAATCAAGGTAATTTTGGGCAGCGCTGAGACCATCATCTGTAAGAATATTTGTATACAAAGATTCTACATCGACAGTACACAATAAGATGTACGTCAGGCAAGGGTTGATTAATTTGAGCTAATTTAGTTAAAAAGTCATTTGTGTCCTTGATATAGGAAGGAAGTGTTCTTACAAACGGCTGCAAGATGTCGTCAACATAAGCAGATATCCTTTTCCGTAGGGCATCCATAGCTGGAGATGATAGGCCTGCCAGGAGGTGGTCTGGTAGACTTGTGTGTTTTTCGGTAAAGTGTAAAAACACTGGAGTTTCTAGGACATCTAGGTGTTAGTAGTTCAATGGCTTTCTGAGACAATCCCTCTTGAAGACCGTTGTTCATAAGGTAATTATGGATTTGTTTCATTATGTTGAGGAGAAGGAATCTTCATCTAATTTTTCATATGATGATGTGTCATTCAGTTGTCTTTGTGATTCACCAATATAATCTAAAGAATTCATCAGAACGATAGAGTTACCTTTGTCGCTGGGTTAAAATAATTATGTCCTTTGTTTTCACGTAGTGATTTAATTGCTCTAAATTCATTTTCAGATAAGTTTTTTGGTAGTATTTAAGTTGTTAGGAAAACGAGGAATTTGATAGATTGGCTAGGACGACATTTATGAATTCTTCAACAGGATGATTAGTTGGTAAAGGTGGAGGTTCCCAACCTGGATTTGTTTTGAATTTTGATAAACAGTCAGGAACTTTTTCAGTTATATTTTGATTTCCTGTATTTTGGACAGTAAAAAAATACTTTAATCTTATACTGCGTGCAAAATTAAGGGCATCCGTAACAAGTTTGAAGTGGTCAAATCTTGGTGTGGGTTGAAAAAGTTAGGCCTTTTTCTAATATCGATCTTTCGTGAACATTTGGTGAATAGTTAGACAGGTTTTCAATTCGCAAGGTTTCTTCATTGCTGTAGTTAAATGGACGTAAGTTGTAGCTATGATTGTCAGACTTAAGTTGGTGGTTGTAATTGGACGAAGACTGTTGATTTGGCTTAATATCGGTAGCATCAATGGTATTCTTGGTATTTATGGTTTTAATAGAAGTTGTAGTTTGCAGAGGAGTGTTATCGGAAGAATTGGAAGGATGGTTATCGGAGGAATTGGAAGGGATTTCAAAGGAAGACGTAGAAATTATTGGGAAATTTGGAAGTAAATTTTGATTATCAAGAATGTTTTCAGTAACACATGAAGATGTTTGTCGAAAGGCTTGTTGTGGAATACAAGGATAAGAATCTGAGTTGATAGTGGGGAAGTAGAAGTAGGTTATTTTTATCAGAAATTGAACTATTATCAGTACAAAAACGATGTGAAATTGGACTATTATTTTGGTATTTTTCAGCTGAATTGCAATAGTTTTTAGAATTCGCTTGCAGATTTGACAACTTGGAGATGTAACGAATTGAATTTTTTAGATATAAATTTCTGTGAGTTTGATAATATTATATTTAAGGTCATAAATTGCGTCTTGATACTTATTAGAAATCTCCAAATGTAGCAGTTTAAGTTGTTTTCCGTGGTGTTGGGCAAGAGTCTTGTATGAATTCAAAACTAGATTAGTTAATTCAAAGCTAGTTTTTATGGCTAAACCAATAACACTACTGTGAATTATAAATATATACATAGAGAGAGAGAAAGATGAAGCTTAATGCACAATCTAAAGCCTAGTCTATAGCTCATTTCATTCTACTAGATGTGTTACTATGTCACATATTAAAATTTTAGAAAAGTCATGGTTATTTCAAAGACCAATGTAAAAAATGTTTGCTAATTTACAGCCAAATTTCCAAATTCGAAACATTCATATATAGAGATAAAAGCTTAATGCACAATCTAAAGCCTAGTCTATAGCTCATTTCATTATACTAGATTGTGTTACTATGTCACATATTAAAGTCATGGTTATTTCAAAGACACAATGTACAA
>NW_025784409.1:0-24275 GCF_021130785.1 Homalodisca vitripennis
TAATTGGGCAGATGCGTGCGTTACTATCACCAGTAAGCACGTGTGAACTTTGGTATTTCTTTCTATTGTGGTTCAAAAAATTTAAAAAGAGGTTTCCAGACTTAATTGTCACCCTGTATATAAAAATATGTATTATATAAAATAGAGTGATGTAACATGTAGTATTGTAAGTATTTACAGTATACTGTAAATACACATACAAATATATATATATATATATATAATATATATATATATATATATATATATATAAGGTAATAACTGGTTGAGCGTGAACGAAGCTTATCACTTGAGGAGCTAGAAAAATGTACTTTCTGCCTGACTGTTTGTCTGTCCACACGATATCTCGGAAAAGAAGCGACCTATAGGCTTGGAATTGTTCATTAAGCGTAATTTTTGTATAATTAACACTGTCTTCGATGATGATCTGGATTATAAAATACGTGTTTAAACTACATGTATATTACATTACAGCTAGATTGAACAAACATATTTCTTTTAGTACTGAATCATATATAGAAGTACAAAATATTTTTTGGAAGGTAAAAATCTTGTGTATATTTTTTAGAATAAAGATTATTAATTATGTATTAGATTTATTTATGGAATTAGATGTACCGTAAAAAAGACCTAAACCTCATTCAGTACTTAAGAGTTAAACAGTATCAAGTCATTTTTAAAAGTCGGGGATTTATCAGGTGTTCCAAAAATATATTTTAAATTTCAAAAATATGAAGAAGATTCACATAATGTTGCAACAATATTATTCAGAGAAACCAACAAATTGTTACAATTTACAGCAATAAAATTCTATTCTAAAAACAAGAAACTTAAACTGAAGAAGGTGAAATTTTATTTCAAAATTTGTAATCTTTGTCATATTTATGAGCAAACATCATATGATTATAATAACAACATTATCGAAGGATTTATGCCACATGATTGGTACGATTACACCATTAAAAAAAGCTATAAAATCATTGTTCCCCACAGTATTTCTGTTTTTTCTTCATAATATGCCAAACTACTACACTAATTTGTATACAAAAGAATTAGCAAAACGACATTGGAAATATTGATCTAATTTCCAAACTATAAATTATCCCGTAATTTCTGGTTGTGGGATATAAGCCCGAAGGTGATATACCTAGAAAGTTTAAATTCTCTTTCATAGATACATTTATATTTATGTCTTCTGTAGACAATGTAGCAAAAGATTTTAAAAAACGAGATGATTATAAACTTACTAATAATTTTAAATATGGTAAAATATGGAATGAAATATTAGAAAGACAACCATATTATGAAGAAGAAATCTTTAAAATTCTTTCAGGTTAATTAACATTTCCTACTGCGTTTACCGATAGTATTGAAAACTTAATCACGATGAACTAAAAAACTAAAAATTCAAAATTTGTATTCAGTTTTAACAGATTATAAATATTTAATTAAAAAAACATCAAGGAAATTATTCGGATTTATACAATACTCAAGATGTTATATTGATATATTTGAAAATTTGGATTAGTTTGATTATATTGTTATAAATCGTATTCGACACATTATATTTAACTGGCCCAAGTCTAATTTGGATGCAATTAATTGATTCATGATTAACGTTAATGATTGAAAAACTGATTAGAAGTGGAATTTCTCAATGTATTAAAAGATGTGTGTATATAACAAATAATGAATATTTAAAAGAGTTTTGATGTAACGAAACCAGAAAAAGTTTTTAATATATGTCGATGCAAACAATGATTGAGCATTTTCGCAAAATTTAACTTATGATGATATAAAATGGATAAATCCGAGAACTTATAGAATTGAAGAGTGAAAAGAGACAAAGTCTCCACTAACTGGTGATGAATCTTATGAATGTGTTCTTGAAGTTGATAAAATATCCAGCAAATTTACACGAATTTCATAAAGATCTACCACTTGGTCCATAACTCTATAAAATCTTTTTATAACTTTTATTAATAAAACTGAATATGTCGTGCTTTCGAGAACTTAAGAAATAGGGGAGTAAAATAAGTTATGAATAATTTAAGTCTAAAGAGTAATGTATTTGCTATATTTGTACCATTGCCAACAACGCAATGTAGTGGATACGAAGCGGCGATTATCGCGAGATAACCGAATCAAGCAAAGTCAATCGTGACTCTTCCTTTTTTTTTAATTGTTGTTTTACCAAACATTTTAGAATTCGTAATTCGAAAATCTGCATAAAGTTTTACCATTTTCAGTCTTCAAACATTTTGATGTGCGTTTCTCGCTTTTCTGTAATGTTTTTTAAACCTTGCCCTAGTTTAAATTTGATTTCATTCAAAGCTCAATGTGAAAACAGTGATTTGTGAATTCAGTCTTTTTGAATTACATTTATTGAAACTAAGATTGTTAACTGGTGATTTTTAAGAGTGTTTTTGAATGTGTAATAAAAAACATTTCACATGTACACATTTGCAAATATATTTAAAGTGATTTATTGTTTTAATGTATGTTTTATTTCAATATTAATATTTTTAATCCATTCGTAAGTGACAAATGATTATTAAAATTGATATATTACAAATTTTGTTGATATATTATTTAAACAAAAACCTAATTTGAAATAATCCAAACGTATATCATTGTCAAGCAATTCAGCGCGGATCTCATTATTCTAACCTGTGTTATGACTCCAAAATGTCCATTCCCTAAATCCTCAATTAAGTAATAACAATGATGTTAATATTATGTTATTTATATTTTGTAGTTGGTGAAGTGCCTTCATTATTACCTCACATTATATTGACAATTGTGCAAATAAAAATAGCATTCACTTTTCAAAGGCGCTCTGTTTACGATAGATTATTTATTTGAGAGATAAGAGGATTTAGAACATTTGCTCCCTTTATATGTTACAAACATTTGGAGAGTTTTATCCATCTTCTTTTTCAGATTTCAAATTAAAAACACAAAGATTTGCCAAAATTAATATTAACAAATAAAAAACCACACATGATCACGAACTCTGCTAAAATATTTGTACTTTTCTTTTTTTTAACATGAAGAATTTCTTTTGGCAAGTTCGAGTTGTCTTGTATCTGAATTTTTAACAGAGTTTTGAAGGAGGATAAACTCCAGCATTAGAAAGGTTTTAAGATTTGTAACAAAATAAATGTGCAAAATTCTGTTTATCTTTCCTGCAGGAATCCTAAAAAAGTTTATAACAATTTTTTAGTTTTCATTTTTTCATAAAATGAAATCTCTTTGCAATTGCTAAGAGTCTTCCTTTAAAGATTTGTGAACATCACTATTTAGGCATTGTAAATAAAAATGTCACAGTTATAAAGTTAAGTGTTAGTGCAGTAACACTAAAGTGTACTATTAACTGAAGTACTCTAAAAGTTAATTGTGGGTAGTGTAAAAAAGCTTGACTATTTTGTATTAAAGTTGAAAGTCAATTAATAAACTAATATATTCCCAAAATAGCATTTTTCTTAAACTTGTAAAGATTGTCCATTTACGAAGGTAAAAAAAACGAAATTTTGGAAAACGTATTCGTTCTTGCACAAATGCTTGTGTTGGTTATTAGTTAAAAATAATAAGTAATATGAAAACATTTCAATACATTTAAATTGTTTTGCAGTTGACTCAATTGAAACATTGCAGGTTTTCAAACTGGAAAATCTTTACTGGTCGGCAAAAACGAGGGGTAACGATGCAGTCTGTACCTGTCTCTATCTATAAATGTAGAGTTATATCTACTACCTGTAGCATGAATGAAAAACTGCATTTAGAACAACCAGCAACGTTTACTAGTAACTGATATCTACTGAGATCTAATTGAAAGGTTGAGGTTTTATAAATTGTAACAGGTTTATTGGTTGGCTAAACCTGTTGACGTTAAATAACGTGTATTAAGAGTGTGGAGGTTTGTCTTGTAACATCGTTGTTGCTGATTGCTTGATGATCTGAACCACCGTTGTTTGTATCAAGCCTCACAAGATCATCGGCAATGTTTGCTATTAGCTGAGATAATCCATTCGTTAACTGACAATTTGAAACATTAATGTTTGTAAAACTTTAACAGGATTATCGATTAGTCTGAAAACAAGGTGACGACGTGGTCCATCTGTTGAATATAGAGGATTATCCTTGGATTTGTAGCTTGTTTGCTATTTGAGTACCGAGAGGCAGTTGGCCAGTGGTTTTGGAAAAATATTGTCCCTTCTTTCACAGCCCATAGTCTGCATCAGTTGTGAACTCCTGTGCATCAGTCGAATAAGTATCGGGTAGTATCACAATTAGTCCTCACTTGCTAAAACATATTGCTATACAAACTCAATTATTTGAGCGGGATATTTTAAGGAAACATTCACTAAAGTACTCATAAATGAATGATATATTTAGAATTAATTGATACATACGACAAATATTCAACATTTAAAATTACATAACTATGAAAGTTAACTAATTGTCTAAGTTAACTGAAGCGCCCTTAAGCAATCTAGAATCTGCTATAAAATCTGAGTAGTTTATTTGTAAGTGGTTATAGACCTGGCGGCTGCTGCTTGTACGAACTGTACACGCGGCAACTATCCAGAGGTGGCAATAGTGTTGATGTTTTACCGTTAAAATATTAAAATTAGAGAAAATATTTTTTCCCGTGATTAATGTATTTTAAATATATTTCAAATGTTAACTATCTGAACGTTTGTTCATACTTTACAAATACATTTTATTTTAATAATTACCCCTGTCTTTGATCTAAGTACCAGGACAGTGCCACATTTATCCCGAATTATCACATTTTGAGATTGTGTAAAACTCATACAATTATGTTTGGAAATTCTTAATATCAAATTTTAAGTAACCGAGGGACAAAATAAAGTGGATTTTGACAGAAAACTAAAAATCTACTAATGAGCTAAACATCCTTTAACACATTCTAAGATTCTCCATACTTCAGTGATATCATACCTACAAGTTTACTTTCCAAATGTTTTTGTAGTGCCAATGCAAATATTTATGAAAGATGCAAGTTAAATTTGGAGAAAATCCAATACCATTAAGTACACAGAGAATTTCAGTAGTTGCGCTTACACAACCTGTTAGTGCGGCTTACGGGCGGGGGTCGGAGGTCAACTCGGGTCAGTGTGTGTCAGCATGGTCATCGTCGGTCACAAGTTTCCAAATCCTTACTTTCTCTTAAGCACTCAAGCTATCACCTTTAAGGAGAGATGGCATTTGCTCACTTGGATTCTATTACTCACGCTATTTTACGCTATTACAGCGCAAAGGTCGAAACACACCTTGTCAGCTATAATTTATAGTAGAAACCGTAAATAATAACAGTATGCAACGTAGGCGCAAAACAAATCATAAATAATGCATGTCATTAATAAAGCTGAATAAATTATGTGTTTACAAAAGAAAGAGGACATAGGCGTTAATATATATATATATATATATATATATATATATATATTTTTTTTAACGGTTGTAAACCCTGTCAAAAACCACGTTTGTGGTACGTGCAAAATTATGTCCTCTAGTCAAAATTTTTAGTAGTAACATAACGAATAAAAACGTATTCCAATTAAAGGAACAATTGATTGTAATTCAAGTAATATAATATATCAGCTAAATTGTAAATTTTTTGTAATAAACAATATATTGGCCAAACCTCTAACCCTCTTCGTATAAGAATGACAGGTCACCGTTACAGTATTGTTCATGGAGATGACAAGCCCCTCGCTGTACATTCCAGAGAACATAATCAGGACAAAATTGAAAATTGTTACAAATTAAAAGGCATCAACAATGTTCCATTGAATGCCAACGAAAATATAAATAGGGTTTAATTTGAGAAGGAAGCGAAACTGCTCATCAACTTGTTTTAAAGTCAAAATTTCCTTTAGGTTTTGAACATTCGTTTAATTTCAAAAAATTGTTTACTCTTTGGTATTTGTGATGAAACATCAGCTGTGAGGTATTTTTCCCCTGTTTATTATTCTATTTCAGTTCAATTTTCTTGTTTGTATTTAGTTAGTTTCATTATTTAATTTTGTAAATATTTATACACATTTGTTATCTGAAGAAGTATGCTGACATACGAAAATTCATAAAACAGAGTTTACCAATATTTGGTTTTTTATTTCTACATGAAGAGAATACATATTGATATATATATATATATATATATATATATATATATATATATATATATATATATATATATCTAAGAACCCCATGTGGAGTTCCACTCCAAGAACGTTTACTCTGATACCGACTTAATTTAACGTCCCCCCCAAAAACGTCTAAAAACCTAGTAATGGTGAATAATCTTTTATTTCATGGATTATAAACACGTGTATAACATTGATAGCAGTTATTAAAAATATATTTAACTAATACATAACTTCCGCTATTAGGTTTATATTGAAATGTATTCCTCACATAACCGTAGCTTGTGCATAGGAAGAGTCGATCTTAATTGGTGTAATTTACGTGTGAACTTACCAAAGACGAATATTAAAGAAACCAGTTTCAATGTAATTTTATGACGAAAATGATATAATTATTATTATAGTTTGGAAAATCTGTTTAAAACTAGATACTAAAGTGGCATACTGCTCATTATGAAAAGCTAAGACCGATAAATATCTATTTAGTCTTTACTTTTTTCGGAATTAATTCTTTTGTTAATAAAAGTCATTTTTATGATGGTTTAAATTTTATGCGTGGCGTTAAAAATTAACTTCTTCATTCTAAATTTTCCATTCCTTTTATCATTTCACAAGACTCGAATAAAGAATATACTAAGAAAGCTCAAAATTTATTCGAGTAGAAAATTACACTGCATGTAGTGCTCAATAGCTTGTCATTATTACAGTGTACGTCTTAATTCCTCCTCAGTATGCAGTGACGGCAGTGTCAATTTGGTGTAAGTTCGTATTAAATCTTTTACCTGTGTTACTTGTAATCACTGTTTTACTCACATTATGATTGGTGACATAGGCTAGATTGTGGGAGATCAGTGTTAGTACAAATATTGAACTTTCCTATGCCCCAATTGAGGTGGAATTGTTGATAAACAGAACAACAATTACAAAAATCCAATTCGGCATTATATTTGTAAAGCGTTGAGTCGGCCATCTAACTCGTGGTTATGAAACGTGGTTAGTTCAATGAATTTTCATTTTAAACGAGTTAAATCTCTCTCATTGAAATATGTGGTTGTGTGTGTACTGCATTTAATAATATGTTCTAAATGTCAACAATTATCGAGCCCGTCTCGTCACAGCATTATCGTATTTAGACCTGAGTTTAAAGTTGAAATCAATATACAAGAATCTACACCAAGGTGACGCGTTTATTGAATGTAAGTCTCCATAAGGGTACAAGTATATAAAAAAATTCTTTTAAAACGTAGAAACTTCATGGATATTCACATTTCCTGTTTTACAATCTCATGCACGCACACTTGCATGATACATGCACCCCTGCATGATAGTCGCCATGCACTACTACCTCCTGCACTATAACACATAACTGCATCACACTGGTCTGCTTTCTAAACATCGTCATCTAGGACTAGGTGTTAACTGGAACTAGAGAGTTGAGCTGTTAACTAGATAGGAAAGTGCTCACCAGTTAACTACTTGCGTGATGCCACTGAAGATAGAAGAGTCTGTATATTTAACGGAATTGAAGTTGTCAATTAACCTATTTCGTATTTGACTTATTACATAATATCCACAATTCTGAATCGATTTCATTTGTGTATTTTAATTCATCTTCGTTTGAAATGTGCATTTTTCACGATGCAACGACAAATTTCTTACATTTAAAGAAAACTCCTATGAAGCACAATTAAAAAAGTATCATCTTAGCACCATTTGTCTAATATTTTCCTTTCAAATTTGACTAAAGAATAATGTTAATAATAACAAAGTAGGAGTACGCCAAACCACGTGGCGCGTAACAGACTTCGTTGAGTTTGCATGCAAAGCTTCAATTCTATAGCTCATTTCATTTTCGAGACATCTGGTCGACAGGTAATCAAACGGAAAAAGCTTTTTACATTCTCCGGCAGACAAAAAAAAAAGAGAAATCTTCTCATTAAACTGAATGATAGACACTCAGCCAAATTCTAAAGTAAAATAAACCCCCAATTTATTAATAACACTATGTTATGATATAACTAAAAGCAGACGGCAGGTTGGAAGTTTCTAAAGTAGTGAACGAGATGAAAATACTATAATTATAATAATATACATCTTATACATCTATAATCGTGTGTTACACAAGCGTGTCTGGCAGCTATGCCCTTCCTATAATTATTTTTAAACGCTAACGAGTGGCAAATTATCTTATGGTTGGTATATAGATGTATAAAAAGTAGGGTGGATAATAAATGAGCTATTTTTTTTAATGGTTGAGTAATGGTTTGAGCATGTTTGTTAATCCAATGGCAGAGAAAAAAGTGCTGCTCGTATTAGATGGACACTGCACACACTCAATAAAATTGGAATCTCATCATCAAGCCGAAAGGAATGACGTAATCATGTTGGAGTTTCCAGGAATTTCTCATCGAATTCAATTACTTAACAAACCTTTGTTTAAATCCTTGAAGGGCTTTTGCACTGAAACTGTAGAAGAATGGCTAAGATCATATCCTGGAATTGAAAATGCAATCTATGAATACAAGGGTTGCGGAGGTTGACTAGTTGACCGTAATTTATTCAAAGACTTAGATTTTTCCTTAGAGAAAGTATGAACCAGCATGAGGGGTACGAGGAGATTGATAAAAATAGTTCATAATTTATCTGTTACCACTGTTGAATGGTGATTATTTCAACGTCATTTAGTATAATGGCTAGTTATTAATGGAAGAAGAAGTTGCTAGGCCTAACATACCAGACCTTAATACATTTTAAAACTTCATTAATTAATATCCATGAGTTTTATGACAATATTTAGTTACATTTAGAGATATGAATAAAGAGATTATTAATTAATTATTTAATTATGAGATATGTTATAGTTGCACTGTTGAAAACGTATTATTATCTTAGAGCAAATTTTGTTTTAAATGAAAACATGAAGTGACTCTATGAAGGCAACTCTCCCGACTAAACTGGCACGGCAAGTAAGTGATTAAATTGTTTATACAACGATTCCATTTCATTTCAAATCTTTTAGAAAATATTCAAGAAATAATGTGTTCATAGTTAAAATAGTTTATTTCGTTATTGTATATCCCACTAATATTATGAATGCGAAAGTGTGAATGTTTGGATATTTGGATGTTTCGATGTTTCGAGGTTTGTCCTCGAATCACGCTGAAACTGTGCTGAAATTTGGAACAGGTATAGCTTTTGGTCTGAATTAACATCTAGAGTGCTTTTTACCACCCATAACACATTCATTTCACCAAATAAAGTCGAATTCAAATTGAAAAATTAGTTTGTTTACATTCGAATGTTATGATAGGAACGAAACGTATTTTGACAGTTGTTGACAGCTATAGTTCGACAAACTGGTTCGGCATCTGTTTACATTTGAATTTTATCAATAACTAGCTGACCCGGTGAACTTCGTTTCACTTACCTCTTAGCCATGTCGATACCTTTGTTAACATATTTACATATTATGTACTTTATCGATTTTACAGGTTACAAAATTCCACATTGATGTGAGTTTCAAAAGTTTTGGACAATATTGGCGAGTACGGCACAATCCAAACGATTGTCTTCATCAAAACTTTTGTGATTTTATCTTCACAATTACAGATCGCCCACCGTCCTCAACTGATTGTCGACGATACAACGGGTAACCATCGTTTCCCGAGATGGTTTCAGCAATCAATGCTCTAGGGTATCGCTTAGAACACTTGCCGTCGACCGTACAGGGTGAGTTGTTGTTGAAAACTTCGCAAGGTCCATGTATCATATGTTTACTTACTACTGCATGCAATTTTGGGTCAAGTGTTTCATCGGAATCTCGGCTGAAATTATGGAATCAAATGTCTTCAGGCCTTAATTTATCAACTAACCATACTAATATGTGCGCATGTGGCAGACCACGCTTTTGCCACTCAAAAGAGTACTACATCTAACAACGTACTTGGCCATACACACGATGCTTTATAATGAAATTCATTAAAGATTTTAATTTTTGCTTAAACACTCTGGCAGTGATGTCATGCCTATCAACTGGTGTAAGCCGTTTAGCAATTCTTTCTTAATTTCCATCCATTGTGGGTTACAGGTGAATGTAATAAATAGGTCTGGACGGCCATATTTTCTAACATGCGACATCGCATCTTGCGCGTTATTCGTGCATGTGGCGCGGGCTTCCAATGTAAGTGGCCGGCAAAATTGTAATTTTTCCCACATTTTTCTGCATTTGCATCGGTATTAATAGCATCACGAAGATGAATGTACTCTTCAGATCGAAGCTGCTGTTGGTTTAGACGGATGTACGTCAATCGTTCGGTCTCAATTTTGACATACATGTCAACTGCAAACTGACGAAAAAAGCCGTTGACACATCAAAATGTGATTTACTTCACCTTCACGGATCATGAATCTGTATGAATAAAAATTCATAGCACTGACTTTTTTGTTGGTTTCAGCACCTCTAATCAGAAATGACAAACAATTACATTTTTGCATACATTAAATACAAACACATTTATTGTCAAATTATCATCATTATCATATCGGACAAAAGGCAATCAATACAGGTGAAAAATACAGGTAATCAATTTAAATCTTTCTGGTAAAGTATATTTTTTGTCTTTTTTTGCGGTGCGTAAATATATAAAGATATACTTTACCATGTGTAACAAAAATCTTCGACATAAAATATTGGGTGCTGTCAGGCCCAAACACAACAGTACTTTATTTTCCATCAATAAACACATATCTTCTATCATGATCAATGTCTCATTGTAAATTTCCGCATTAATTAGTAGTGTAGGATTCGAAGTTTGACATCGCACACGATGTAGCACATCCTCAGACATGTCATCCCTATATTTCATCCACAAATCTTCCGGATTCGAAGGGAAACATGTGGATATTATAATCGCAAACAATGTTCGAATTTGATGTGGTGATGAAGATATGATGGAATCCTTGAGCGTATTATCCCAATGTAAATCATCCTCGAGTAACTGTAATAGTTGACACGCCTCACGGTAAGTAGGACACAGATGTCCATCAACTGTTCTCAATTGTTGAAACGATGTCGGACCACGAACATTCACCAATAACAATCTAAGATAATAACATTCAGCGTTATTTGGATGTACTGTATTTGTCAGCACTATTATCGATTTCTGGATCGTAGGAGAATGCTGCTCGTTCCAGGTTCACAGGAGCATTGCGTTTGCGGAATCGGTCAATTTGCTTTTCCCGGGCTCGCTGCTGTTGTGATCGATGTGCCCGAACTCGTTGCATTCTTTGTCTATCCACTTCATTTTGATTTACTGTAGAACGCAAATGTGCCATACCAATACGACTGTTATCATTATCAGTCTCTTGCTGGTCATCAGTGCGATTAGCGCGTGAGGTAGCTCGCCGCACATTCGATCTACTTCGACGACCTATGTTAGGTCGTTTTCTTATCGGCATTGTAAGCAGTATCTGATATTAATGTTTTCTTGCACATAATGGCGACAGCTGTTTTACCCAAAATTGCATGCAGTAGTAAGTAAACATATGATACTGAGACACTTCGTCATTTGTATTTGTTACAGCTGTTAAACTAATTATGGATACATAAACATCAATCAAACGTTTGACAGGTAAGAACAGTTTGTATGGGAAAATCAAATTGTCGTTTTTAGTATTTTCCTTGCAATTTTGTTATATTTTCTCATCGTTTAAACCTTCCCTGGACTTCCACGAACATTTCAAGACCAAAATTAGCCAAATCGGTTCAGCCGTTCTCGAGTTTTAGCGAGACTAACGAACGGAAATTCATTTTTATTTATATAGATAAGTAAACGGTGCCTGATCGGTAGTGTAATGCAGATAGTAAAGAAAACATTAATATATAAATTTTACTCCAGATTGCGCCTGTTACGAATTAAAATCATCTAATGCATTAAATACTGTTATAAAACTAACCTTAATGAACAAAGTTATGAATGTTTTAACATAAATTACTTTAAACTGGCGGGCTTCCTTGACATTATGATATTACATTTTAACAATGGCTAATGGAAAAAAACAGAGAAATGAATACTAACATGCCTCAACGATTCATTCTTTCCCTGGCTACAGTCCAAAAAACAAGTGTAACGCAAAACTTTAATAACGATTATTTTGGAAAGTTGCAAAACCTTAATAAGAATTTCCCTCTTATACCGAAAGTACATAGTAAGTAGGTCATAGGGACTCTCCCCTAGGTCGTAATAGGCTTTTCACTCCTACTTATATGTGTATTTTTTTCATCAGGACAAGGTAAATTCAACTATGTCAACACGATTTTGACCAAAGTAGATTTCCGAGAACTAGATAATCGAACGTATATAAAATTTGATCGAGGCAATATGGCAAGCTAAACTGTGATATAGTAGGTAAGTGAATTTAAATGGTCTTAAGTAGGCACTTAACCGAAGTAGGCATCTCGGTCCTACGTAAGTATATATATATATACTAGCTGACCCGGTGAACTTCGTTTCACTTACCTCTTGGCCATGTCGCTACCTTTGTTAACATATTTACATATGTACTTTATCAATTTGACAGAGTTACAAAATTCCACATTGATGTGAGTTTCAAAAGTTTTCGACAATATTGGCGAGTACGGCACAATCCAACGATTATCTTCATCAAAATTTTGTCCTGTTATCTTCACAATTACAGATCGCCCACCGTCCTCAACTGATTGCCGACGATACAAACGGGTAACCATAATTTCCCGAGATGGTTTCAGCAATCAATGCTCTAGGGTACCGCTTAGAACACTTGCCATCGACCGTACAAGGGGGAGTTGTTGTTGAAAACTCCGCAAGGTCCATGTATCATATGTTTACTTACTACTGCATGCAATTTTGGGTCAAGTGTTTCATCGGGAATCTCGGCTGAAATTATGGAATCAATGTCTTCTGGCCTTAATTTATCAACTAACCAAACTAATATGTGCGCATGTGGCAGACCACGCTTTTGCCACTCAAAAGAGTATTACATCTAACAACGTACTTGGCCATACACACGATGCTTTATAATGAAATTCATTAAAGATTTTAATTTTTGCTTAAACACTCTGGCAGTGATGTCATGCCTATCAACTGGTGTAAGCCGTGTAGCAATTCTTTCTTAATTTCCATCCATTGTGGGTTACAGGTGAATGTAATAAATAGGTCTGGACGGCCATATTTTCTAACATTACGACATCGCATTTTGCGCGTATTCGTGCATGTGGCGCGGGCTTCCAACGTAAGTGGCCGGCAAAATTGTGATTTTTCCACATTTTTCTGCATTTGCCACGGCATTAATAGCATCACGAATCTGTATGAATAAAAAATTCATAGAGCTGACCTTTTTGTTGGTTTGAGCACCTGGAATCAGAAATGATAAACAATGACATTTTTGCATACATTAAATATAAGACATTTATTGTCAAATTATCATCATTATCATAACGGACAAAAGTCAATCAATACAGGTAATCAATTTAAAGCTTTCTGGTAAACTATATCTTTTTGTCTTTTTTGCGGTGCGTAAACATATAAATATATACTTTTTACCATGTGTAACAAAATCTTAGACATAAAATATTGGGTGCTGTCAGGCCCAAACACGACAGTACTTTATTTGCCATCAATAAACAAATATATTCTATCATGGACCAATGTCTCATTGTAATTTTCCGCATTAATTAGTAGTGTAGGATTCGAAGTTTGACATCGCACACGATGTAGCACATCCTCAGACTTGTCATCCCTATATTTCATCCACAAATCTTCCGGATTCGAAGGGAAACATGTGGATATTATAATCGCAAACAATGTTCGAATTTGATGTGGTGAAGATATGATGGAATCCTTGAGCTTATTATCCCAATGTAAATCATCCTCGAGTAACTGTAATAGTTGACACGCCTCACGGTAAGTAGCACACAGATGTCCATCAACTGTTCTCAATTGTTGAAACGATGTCGGACCACGAACATTCACCAATAACAATCTAAGATAATAACATTCAGCGTTATTTGGATGTACTGTATTTGTCAGCACTATTTATCGATTTCTGGATCGTAGGAGAATTGCTGCTCGTTCCAGGTTCACAGGAGCATTGCGTTTGCGGAATCGGTCAATTTGCTTTTCCCGGGCTCGCTGCTGTTGTGATCGATGTGCCCGAACTCGTTGCATTCTTTGTCTATCCACTTCATTTTGATTTACTGTAGAACGCAAATGTGCCATACCAATACGACTGTTATCATTATCAGTCTCTTGCTGGTCATCAGTGCGTTTAGCGCGTGAGGTAGCTCGCCGCACATTCGATCTACTTCGACGACCTATGTTAGGTCGTTTTCTTATCGGCATTGTAAGCAGTATATGATATTAATGTTTTCTTGCACATAATGGCGACAGCTGTTTTACCCAAAATTGCATGCAGTAGTAAGTAAACATATGATACTGAGTCACTTCGTCATTTGTATTTGTTACAGCTGTTAAACTAATTATGGATACATAAAACATCAATCACACGTTTGACAGGTAAGAACAGTTTGTATGGGAAAATCAAATTGTCGTTTTTAGTATTTTCCTTGCAATTTTGTTATATTTTCTCATCGTTTAAACCTTCCCTGGACTTCCACGAACATTTCAAGACCAAAATTAGCCAAATCGGTTCAGCCGTTCTCGAGTTTTAGCGAGACTAACGAACGGAAATTCATTTGTATTTATATAGATTATATAGATATATATATATAAACAATAGAAGAAAAAGACTTCACACAAATCCTTTAATATTTCGACTATATTATCGTTTTCAAAAAGGATACAAAAAAGTGTATATAATCTAAGAATTAAAAAAAAAACATATCTTTACATATGTAAACATTTGTGTGAAGTCTTTTTCTTCTATTGTTTAAAGAAGCCTCTGCTCATTTATTTTCTGCATACAGAATATATATATATACTAGCTGACCCGGCGAACTTTGTTCCGCCTTAAGGGCAATATCACATTTCTTATTTTTAAATTAGGATAATTGTAAATAAAAAAATATAATTATTCAATGATTCTTTATTTGCCATTTACTGTAGCACCTTGTGATAACTACATTGTTTGTTTTTTTTATTAGGCACGAAAAAAAATAACGCGGAAGGTGTTCCGACCGTGAACATGCCACATATTGGCCATGAGAAAAAACATGGATGTTCGAGATTAAGCCATTTAAACTCAAATGGCATGTTGGTTGGGATCCTCGGAATGAGAACTTCCTTACCTTTGAATTCTCCTTTGAATATTGTGGCGTAAATCAAATTGTTCATCAATTTACTTACCACCAAACGTGTTCTGTTGCACAGTTTTGGTTGGTTTAAGTTTCGAAGCATGATTACTACGGAACCAATCTTTAGTCATAAATTGTGCGGTGGTAAGCCAGGTTCATCCAAGGAGTTTAAAAATTCAATTGGATAGTTGGTGGCATCATCTTTATTTGTTACACAGTCAATAGATTTTAAAGAATCCAGTGTACCAAGGATCTCATTCTGAATAATGTAGTTTAAGTCATTTACATCTTTATTCTTAGCTGCCAAAATTGCTCACTCACTCAACCATTCATTATTTTTGAGGTTAGTAATGATGTTTGGGAATACTTTGTTGATGAGTTCGTCTCTCGATGAGACAAAGTTACAGAAATTTGGAGGGAATAAAATCAATCCGCTCAATTCGTCGACAGGTACTCGACATTACCGATAGTCAGCAATTACTCAGAGAAATCTTCAGCAGATCTATCGTTCAGTAATGCTACTCTCATGTTTGTTGTCAGCTGAAGTTTCTTAACATAGCGCCATAGATTCGATGATTTGAGGCAAGCGTTTATTTCGACGGCAGCAGTCGATCTGGGAATTACTGGCAATGTTTGGCGGAAATCGCCAGACAGTAAAATCATTAAGCCTCCAAAACATCTCGAGTTATTACGTAGATCTTGCAATGTTCGGTTAAGTGCTTCCAATGCTCGTTTATGCGCCCATTGTGCATTCGTCCCAGATGATGATCTTCGATTCTGATAAAACTTTGGCCATAGCGGAGCGCTTTGTAATGTTGCATGTTGGTTCTTCAATAGATTTGAAGATTTTAACGGCAATTTTAATGCAGAATGTGCCGTACGACATCTTTCTAGCAATGTGGCTGCTATTCCAGAAGATGCAACTGCAACCGCAATGTTGGATCTTGCACGAACAGTGGCTAAAACTACTGACATTAGGAATGGCTTACCAATTCCACAAGGGGCATCCAGGAAATATAAACGACCGTTTCCATCATCAATTGCCTTCATTAGTGTATCATAAACTTCCTTTTGTTGGGGATTGATCAGGGGTACATTCGTTTGAACTACTAAATCTAATTCCTGGTAATCATATTCACGTTCCCGTTTCCAATTCTCGATTAAATGCGTCATTCATTTCACGATTTGGCGCTGGCATTCTTTAACGTGACTAACAAACTATCGCACATGAGATAACACATGTCTTCGATCAAGAGCAAGGCCCGATGATGTATCTTCTCATTCATTTCAAGATCGGAATTTCTTGAACTGACACGAATTTGATGTAAAATATCTTCTGCCATATTATCCTTGTATTTGTGCCACAGGTTAGATGGGTTCGATGGAAAGCACGTTAAAATGATGATAAGCAAATAATGTACGTATCTGACTTGGAGATGCAGAGATAATTGCTTTCAATTGTAAAAAAAATTAAAATTTGAATTGTATTATCTGTATAGTAAAGTCTATGCTTAACAGTGATTGCAGAAACAGTTGAAACAAAATTTGCTGGTTTTCTTAAGATTACTCTATGCTTTCAAACTATAAATGTAAAGAAATTATAAAAATGGTAATTAAATTATATAAACATATATTTCTTTTGTCGCATTATATATGTTTACAAAGAACAGCTGATTAAATTTTGAAACAGGCTCTTTCATCTTAATAACATATGTTTGCTGCAATGCATTACTTACGGGTATTTCTGTAACTTTTAGAGACCAGTGGGGAGGAATCCTGAATCGGGAACGGGATAAAAAGTATCCTATGTCCTTCTCCAGTTCTTAGCTACCTCCCTACCAATTTTCAGCCAAATCGGTTCAGCCGTTCTTGACTTATAAATAGTGTAACTAAACACGACTTTCTTTTATATATATAGATATATATATATATATTTACACACACCAGAACAACATATATATATATATATATACATACATGTGTATATATACCATGTGCTGTGTGTTGTTGGTCATATATATATATATTTATTTATATATATATATATATATATATTTCTTATTCGTCAGAACAACAAGGCAAAGTCTACTATAGTACTGGAAATATCTTAGACCTGAAATATATGACAAGGACTGGAAATATACGCTTTTTGACCGAAATAAGTTTCCGAGACCTGTGTGATCTGAGATTTGTGTTTTCTTGATCGGGATGACAAGGCAGATTCAGCTGTGACGTTATGTATTAATTAATTAATTAAGTAATTAATTAGAACCAGAAATGCTACTACATGTGCCAAACATGATAATATATAATAATTAAGTTAAACTCTGATACTATTTACCACTAACTTAAATAATATCTACCTGATGTATGCCTACTTACGTTTTAAAATTTTTATAGGACTTCCACCATAATGCATCATAATTGCTTTTACTAAGTAATATAGGACTTTGGTTCTAAGATTGCGTGCGAAGCCGCGGGTAACAGCTAGTGTTTCATTAAAATAGAACCAAATAAATCAAATCAAATAAAAAAAAACATCTTTATTTCCATTATGGTACAAAAAATTTAGAAATCATAGGAGCACAATTTTACATTTATAATATAAAATTACTTCAGTAATTAACACCAAAACATAAAACTGCAAACAAATTAAATACTTATATATATATATATATATATATATATATATATATATATATATATTATATATATATATATATATATATATTTATATATATATAGTATTGTATAGATACTGCTCTAATGATTGTGGAAAATGTTTCCTCACATAGGTGCATAGCACCTGTGCGTGAGAGAATGAGTCCCATTCATTCAAAAATAATTTTCTTAGGGAAATAAGATGTTAAAATAATGTTGTTTACTAAAAAATATATATATATATAGAAAAATAATTCATTTAATAATTATAAATACTGATAACGCTCATAGTGGTAAAGAAGAAAAAGCAATATGAGGTTACAGAAGAGACGCAATAGCAAACATACTAAAAAAAAGATAATGTTACTAAACATGTCATTTTGAAAGATTTTGTTTCGAAAAATGAAATCTAGCTAAAGCGGAAGCTGACTGGAGACCACCACCATTTCCCTCGATAAGACAAGTTTCTTACACTGAGATGTTATGAAAACAAGAAATTTCTTTAAATAAACTAGACACTAATTGGAGGTGAATTCCATATATTGTGCGTAGTTGCGTTGTATAACGTGCATTTACCCCACTAAAATAACTTTCCTAGTCAATCAATGCAGTAAGGAATTACCTAATCACTGATCCAGCCCGAGAGCTGGAAAGTCGGCTTCTTGTGAAGCGGTAGAGAGAGTATTGTCACTGAGGTAAGTACTTTTTTAACGACACTACGTGGTTGTTATGTCTCTAGTCATGGCGCCTGACACACCCGCGCCGCGCCGCGCCCGTAGACAAGAACTGGCGTACTTAGACCTGACTGTCCTAATTCAAATAAAGGAGTGTATAAATATACTAAATGGTTCTTTCTGCAGGACGATTTGCTACACTGAACACCAACACTGACTCTACAGTGAAATCTCACAAATTCATACAGTGCCTAGGGCGGCATCTTCGAATTCAGAGACGCTCAGCCAAAATCCAAAATAAAGTAAACACACCAATTTAATAACACTATGCTATGATATAAATAAAAGCAAACGGCAGGTTGGAAGTTTCTCAAGTAGTGAACGAGATGAAAATACTATAATTATAATACTATACATCTATAATTGTGTATTACACAAGCGCTTCTGGCAACTATGCCCCTCCTATAATTATTTTCAAACGCTAAAGAATGGAAAATGATCTTATGGTTGGTATCTGGATGTATAAAAAGTAGGAAGTAAAACAAATGAGGTGACCGGCATTGGTGTAACATGTATTAGAGGCAGGGCCTGAGTGCTGAAAGTGAGTATGGAGGGGTGTAGGATTTGTATTTTTTGAATCTACAAGTTATACACCATCGACCCATTCAACTAGATAAATAAAAACAATGTAAAGTGATGTCATTTAACCCTATTCTCATAGAAATAATAAACCTAAATTCAAAATTACGATTCAATGTTGGTAGTAATTTTTGTGTTAATCAGCCACGCGAATTTTTACACTTTGTTGAAATTGAAAGAATGCATTTTCACTACAGTTTATTATATACAGCATGAAGATTTTTTTTATTAAATTGAACTGAAAAATGTGTACCTGTTGTATCACTTCTTTCGTTTCAAAAATATCATAGGACTCCATCATAATACATAAGTGATGTCACTAAGAAAACTACAGACTCTATTTATGATTCCTCAACATTTTTAAATGGTTCAAGTGTTAATAAATCGTTGAAACTATTTAATTAAATACATGGAACGCAGATAATTCGATTTCACATTTCGGTGGTCTATTAAATTTATTTCACTGTCTGACTTCAGGGACACAAAAACACTGCTCTCCGAAACTGATTCAGTTGGTTGGAATATTGTTCAGTCACCTTAACTAAGTCTTCAGATAAGAGATTGTAGTGTTTTGTACGACATTTAAAACTTGTATGACTATTACGTCTCTATTATTTGTCAGTGAATGGAGTGCGTAGCCGCGGGTAAATGCTAGTATATTAGTAAATACGGTTAATTCACAGATAAAATTTCAATATCTGTTGTATTTTCTGTTTCGTTGCCACCCTCTAGGGAGCGAATAGTCAAGCCACTCTGCAGAGATTCACATTGTTCTCTAAACATCTGTTTGCAGTATCCAAACACATTTACAAGCGCTTCTTACGAGAAATGGCTGGCAGAATAACCAGGAACGAGTGTACCCCAGACAAAGAATATCCCATCCCAGTTTCCTGAGGCCTTGTCATTGTTTTTCCCGTTCCGGAATACAATGAAGGTCAAGAGCCCACCTGTAAACAACGCAGAGTACGATCTCTGCGCTCATCAGCAGAACTATTCTCACAGCCCACCGCCAGGAGACCGCCTCGACGGCGCTGATAAATCATCAGATAACCTCTTATGGATAAATAAAGATATAACTAACTGTGTAAGGAGGGAAGAAGAGTTAATGAGAGGCTGATTCAAAAGATAGAAACAGACCCATGACTTATCCGAGTAGTAAACCGGCCAAGTCACTAAGTGCCAAAAATTGGCAAGTAAGCACTTGAAATTGGAATCCTACTTAGGAAGCTGGATCCCGGGAAGGTGCCACGATGAAGTGGAAGTAATGGCAGACACTGCTCAGATATCACGTGGTAGCTACCCATGTATACCCCCAAGAGTGAAGGAACTCTTGTGGGAAGAAAATTAAAAATACATAAAAAAGAAAGTGAAAACATTATTAGAGTTTTCATGTCGGAAAACAAGAGGTTAGCCAAGTCTGGCCAGTACAGTAAAAAAAGGATGGGATCTCATCTGGAAATAAAACAAAACAAAATAAGCTCCAATGAAAGGGGCATATCAATAGTATATACTAGCAAGTAGCCATCCACGTACTCATACATATTACGAATCCCTGAAAGCATTAAATTACTCTAGGATGGAATCGCCATTAGCTGCCAAGATTAAGGATAACAGGGACAATAACATATACAGTTTAATAATCCTTTATAAGCAACAATGTATATGGGACATTGATGGGAATTTTAATTTCTACAAACCATGCAATATCAATGTTCTAGGATGGATTACTTTTGGCTACACCAGAAATATAACCAATTGACCATCCCCGAGCTAAGTAACATTAAAGATAAATCTATCTCTGTATTTTATCTTGTTTCTCTGCTTCAAAGAGAGATTCTACATATCCCTCAAATTAAAAAGTATTCTGAAAATTAGTGAGAAATATTTATCGTCTATTCTATAGTAGCTTTGATTATGCCACTTACAAAACTAGTATAAATCAAAGATAACAGATGGCAAATTATTCTTGCGCTCCATTACTTCTTTATTATTTTAGATGGATTACAATCAGTCTACAAAATTTAGTTGACCAGGAAGCATAACATAAGAAGCGAAGTCATCCCCAATCCTCCCAAGTAAGTGACGAGGGTGACACGATACTCCCAAATGTTCTTTATACTCTATTACACTTTTACATGCAAATTACAGTTGGTATTTATTCGAAATCATAAAACAGGAAACGAAATGTTCATAGCATCCCTGAGGTATAGGGGCAGACAATATAAGAAAACCCCATCGCAGCACAATGTTCGGTATTGCTCTTCCACAACTTATTATAAACCATCCCACCTCGATACTTCAGCATGGATTCCACTTCACCTCCAAAGGTAGGTTATTCGGAAACATAACCTAAAAACCAAAAGGTTGCTAAGCATCCTGATGAAATTACGAGCACTGGGGGAAGTACCACACTCATTCACATATTTTCTCACTGTTCCAGGATAGATCACTTTTCGCTTCAAAAGCTTGGTTGTCTTATTTACGTAGACAGAAAAACTTTCCCTGACAGTGCTAAGATACTTATCGACTATTAAAAGAAACTCCAATAAGTTTTTTTTTTTTTTATCTTATCGCTTTAACTTCAAAAACGGAATACGCTTGACCGCCAAAAGTCCATAATGTGCATAAAATATGATCAATGACACTGGCTTTGTAAATAATATTTCTAATTGTTTCTACAGTTTGATTTAAAATTTGGTTACAGGAATTGTGTGTTAAGTTTTCCTGTACACAACTAAAGCCTATATTTGTTATCTATAATAGTAACAAATAAAAAAGTAATAATCAAAGGGATAGAGAGTTCAATTTTGAAATAAAAATAGCCTATAATATGTGTTGTCTTAATAAATAATATAATTGAATGATAAAATTAATAAAATCTATGTTAATAATATGAAAAATATACATTTGTATTTCATTAATATATGCAAGTAGATACGTATGCATTGTACACATTCAATACAAAGAAATTCATATTTTTGCAGTGCGTGTAGTATGAGGTGCCTGTAATCTTAGAGAATATAATATTTACATTAAGAAATTTAATTTTTTTAGTCCATAGTTTTGAGTATTTATTCAAATCCAACTATCTACAAACATACAAAACCTCCCAAATCTGTTCCAAATTGACAAAGTGTAATGCGTATTACAGCTAATGCGAATAAAAGGACTAATACAATGGATGGCTTACCTTGATTGATGATTAGCCGACATCGACTATTTCATAATTGTTTAACAACAAATGATAACCAAGGAGTTTTTATAGTCAAACAACGCATTTGTGGTGATGACAATATAAGTAACGGAACTGGTAAGAAAACTGTAATCCAGCTTTCCCTGAAAACTTTCCGTCTTCTCATCACCCAAATATGATTGACATTTAAAAACTTGCCCGTTTATTGAAGTTGATTTTCAGACGCAGGCGACAAAGCAAACCTATATATCCTACATATAACACATTTTAAAAATCCGTCTTATACAAAATTTAAATTACTGGATTGAGCAACTATGTTTTCAATCCGTATTGAGAGCACAATGATCGTCTGAAGAATCTAGTTTTCAACAGTTAACGGGCTCAAGCGTTGCTGACTAACATCAAAACCCCCATTGGGCGATGAAGCAATGGTCAGAGAAACTAATTATTCATTTGAAAAAACAGGTTCTCGGTCCGAGGAGTGGTCATAAACAGTGATCAGAGACCCTCACTTTCACACAGGCGACAGCAATGATCAGCTGACCAGCGTGCCGTGGCGTCGCGCCGCCATGGAGTAAACAGTTGTGGCCACATAGAGTAAGTGGGACTAAACATCTGGCAGAAGATTACATAACATCATTCTACTGCAAAACTAGTTTTGATAGGCAGTTTACTTTCACTCGTAAAATAACTAATACATTTATTGCAATGTTCTAAAATTGTATTTAGCAAAGTTTCAGAGGTCCAGATTTTGACCAGAATTGTAAGCTAAACTTTAAGCAAGAAATATAATAGACAAACTTAATCAGCCTGTATTCAAGCTGGTATCCTCTGGCTTCTACTCCCCTTTACCCGACAGCATAAAAACTGGTATCCACTACTCCAGCAACCCTATCCCATCAGTTTCAAGATATCCTTCAAGTTAACTATACCTGGCCAGCCTCAAGGTGTTATTCATTATTATATCAATATTCCATAACGCTTCTCCAGAAAACCATACCACATTACCCTCAAAATGGTATTCTATTGTTTTTTCCCGTAATCGCATTTTTTCTAGCCTCAAGGTTTTAAACAGTGGCATCTTCAACAGTTTACATCACGAACAGAAGAATCAAATTAAATGATTCTATCAAGAAGTTGGTGTCCACGGTCGTTCAATGATACAATTTCTTGTAACCTGGGAATGGCAATTTTTATGGAAACCTGGAAGTAAATTACAATGGCCAAAATATACACTTTTGACACATTTTCTTGATCGGGGCAACAAGGTCAAACTTTGCGTCTGAAATACAATTCATTCGAACGAGAACCGTTCATATACGCGTAAAGCCTGAAAGAATAGCCATTCGAAATTGGTTTTAACCTCTGAAGGTGTTCACCATGAACACTGACATAAACAGTGAACCTAAAATTGTGCCTCCTTCCATTTATAAAATGCATAGAGGATCATAATTTATTACTGATAAATTAAGGACTTCGACGTTAGAATTCCTCCACCCTGGCCTAAAATAGATGAATTGTTATTGAAACCATTGGAGTTATTAAATCAAATTGTTAAACGAAATTCGAGTTATGTCACGGTTACCTTTAAAAACTATTTCACTCTCCGGCTTCAGGGTTCCAGAGCACTGTTCTTTTTAATC